>NC_050175.1:7336367-7578867 GCF_008315115.2 Sander lucioperca
TGAAAATCCATGTGCACAGTTTTCTGCCCTAAATTTTTCATGACTCGAGAGAGTTAGAGCTTTTAAAGCTTCAGTAGTTTCTGAAGTGCTAACTGAGCTTGAAGTGTTTTTTTTTTTTTTTCTGCATCCCCTCTGTTCATTTCCTTCAGTGTGACAATATGAAGACCCTTGGAGAGGCTGTCAGTGAATCGCCTGTGCTCCACTGGCAGCATTTTGCGTAGTGTGACCCCATGTGCTCAGGGTAGTGTTCCTCTATCAGACTGAGTGTATGCTGAAGGTTACATTTTGTGTTTGCAGTCTTAAAGTCCACGCAGTCTCTCGATTCCCCAATCAAGTCTGTGGGTCACTGGTTCTTGCAGGTGACATTTATAATAGACCCTGAAATAGACTTGGCTGTCCTTGGTTTACTTGTGTGTGTGCGTGTGTGTGTGTGTGTGTGTGTGTGTGGGGTGTGTGTGTGTGTGTGTGTGTGTGTGTTCTGGCTGAAATTGAGACATAGTGGAAGCGAATCAAGAGGCCAGTATCCTGCCAGTGTCTCCTCGTCCTCGCTGTGTGTCAGCTCCACGGGCGATTAAATCCTCCGACTGTCTTTTTGCACTGTAGCTAGGGCTGCACAATTAATCAAATTTTTATCACGATCATGATTTTGGCTTCCCATGATCAAATTCACGTGATCGAGCGATATTTAAAATGCTTCATTCCATTTTTTTCCCCAAAGCTCTGTAAACCACTCTCTGATCACGTGCCTCCATGAGCCAATCAGAGTTGTTCCCTGCACCGCACAGCTTAGTTTGGAAAGCGGTCGCACAACAGCTGCAATGGCATACTCCTTTATAGTATCCTTCAACAAAGGAGGAATGTAGCACAATATGGATGTATTGGCAGGAATGTAGCACAGTATGGATGTGAAAAGCAGTTATAATTAGCCTATGTGACAATACAATTTGTTTTGGTTAAAATCAACAAATAATCGTGATAATTAATCGTGATCTCAATATTGATCAAAATAATCGTGATTATCATTTTGGCCATAATCTTGCAGCCCTAGCTGTAGCCCCCCCACACACACCCACGGCACACTCTGCTACACATAAACCCACACACAGCAGTCACATACAGAAAGGGTTAGGTTAAGGTTAAAGCGTATTGACCCCTGAGGAAAAGCAGCTCATTGCTGCAACAAAACAAATTCAATCCAGCAGCGGAACAAGACAAAAGTCAGATTAATCACGCAAATGAAATACAATTACATACATTTAAAGCTGTAGAAATGCAAACTGTAAAATTAAAAAGGAATAACTATTTATTTTTAAATGTATTTAACATATACATTATAGGTATACCTACATTTGACCTCTATTTGATGCCATATCAGAGTCAGGGAGTGTACATTTAAAGGAGTAGTTTGACATTTTGGGAAGAGTTGGATGAGAGTTGAGAGTTAGATGAAAAGATCAACATCATTTTCATGTCTCTAGGGTAAATACGTAGCTGGCCGGCTAACTTAGCTTAGCATAAAGACTGGAAACAGGGAAACAGCTAGCCTGACACTGTGCACAAGTAACAAAATCTGTAAAACGTCAAGTCCTGGATTCATGGGGGAGGTTGTGTCCTAGACTATTCCTTGGCTGGGAACAGTGACTTTCTGGAGCATTAAAGGTGTTGGTTGGTGGATTTTGTGAAACTATTTCCTAAAACATGGCAGTACTGTAGATGGTTTGGCTTAATATATTAGGGAGAAGTGTGGATAACTTGAAGGTATAGATGAAATCAGTTGCTTCTGTATTAACTACCCTTAAACTTAATCTGCAGTCATTCAGCAGCCACTGGGTAGCTCTGTCTCGTGCACTCAGCCTCTTGGAAAGCTCCCCGTCTGATCCAGATGAACTGAATGTTCTTTGTGTGACATAAACAAGACGTTCCCGTCTCAGCTGTCTGTGTTTTTTTTTTTTTTTTCCCCTGATGTCTGTACCGACAGCAGGCCTGCTTATCAGACAGATTGCTTCTTCATCATCACAGTTGTCTTTGTGGAGCAAAAATAAATAAATAAATAAAATAAAACTCCTTGCTTAAATATCCACAGGTATAAATGACATTTGTGAGTGTGAGGGGGGGCTGCAGAACTCTCAGTGATCATGTCTGCATTGGAATTATTTAGATAGTTTATTTGACATTATGAGAAGGGAACAAGAGAGCACAGAAAAGACAAGAGAAATAATGAAATAGTTCTTCTTAGCCTAAAAACAGACACTTCATATGGGACCATTCAGACCAGGAAAAACCATCCGGTGACCGCCGCTTAAATGGCCCAATTTTGTGACGTCCTGTTGTGTTCTTTCACCACCCCAATGTAGCACAAGTAGACTTTATGTTTCACAATTGTTGTTTTCCGTCAGATCATTTGTAGATCTCGATTTCCGACCGCACATGAAGGCAGCTTCACTTCACAGAGAAAGAAAAGAGACGGAGGGACTGTGCTTTGTGCTTTGTTGTTGTAGGGAACAGTCTGCTGTTACACAAACTCCTGGGCAGTTAAGTGCTTGTGTTTACCCTCATAGTTTTTTTCTTGTGGCAGTGCTGGAGACAGTGATGTTTCCTGTTTACTGTACGGGACTCTCACACCGCCTCAAAAAAACAGACTGCCAAGCCGATCGCCAGTTACATGATGGCCACCCCAGGCCAGGGTGACATTGGCTTGCATTTCTCCAAAAGTTAAATCTGTTTCAACCTTTTGCAGCAGGCTGCTGCGGGTTTTTTCGGCTCCCCGTCTGCCGCCCCCACCGCCGCAGCCTAAATGCACTACCCCCATTCAAAATTACAGAGAGAAAGTCTCCCACACTTTACAGCTTTGACTGAGGTTATTATCAAACTTGAGTCATTATCAGACCAACAAGACTGAATTATGAACTTTCAGCAAGTGCTTTACTTCCCTTCCATCCGACCATGAATAAAATCATCGCTGACATTTGGAGTTACTGCACATATTTTACTACAGCAGAGCTGACAGATAAGACTTCCAGTTTTCTGAGGATATAAAAAATGAAGGGTCTCGGAGGGAAGCATCATAAATTGAGAAGTGCTTAGTGACAGGCCTTAGAGCTACACGCGATCACATTATAGATGTCATCCATTGCGCTCACTGCATTTCATTTTGTCACGTAGATGTGTTTTTTTTCTGGCACCCTTTTTAATAAAACCTGTGCACTTTTACTCACCATTAAGCAGCAATAACCTATCTTCTGGATGAGAGACGTGCTGGTAGAAACTCAGCTTTACAGTAATGTAATGTTCACACTGGGTTGATTGCGGGCTCGTACTTGCCGTGTATCCAACACACATGACTGACTGCTGGGGACTTTACTCATATAAGAGCCTTTACATTTGAATGTATGCTAATGTAGAATGTCAGTATAGGTATATAGGTGATGAATCTGTAAATTAAGTGATTGAATAAATGTAGTGAAATAACAAATACAATTATTGCCTGTGAATTGTAGTGGAGTAGAAGTAGAAAGTAGCAGAAAATGTTCCTCAAAAGTACATTACTTAAGGAGATAGAAGCCAGCTCTGTTTCATGGCAGTGTGGGCAATGTATTAAGATAAACGGTGTTTGGCTTTCCTCCTGGCGCCGGTGCACGGAGCTCCCTGTGGAGCAGGGCAGCGAAGGTGTCAAACTGTATCTGTAAACAGGGATATACATAGTGGAAGGTTGCATAGGAAGGCACAATCTGCTGCAATAAACATTGTATGTGCCATGTAATGTTACTTTACAGTGTGTGCTGCCTTCCTGCTTGGATTTATATTTGACAGTGATGGAAAACACTCTGTTTTGAAACTGTAATATATGTAATTTGTATAATTTGACTTGGCATTGAACAAAATATTACAATGTGGACGACAGATGGAGGAAGCCGGAGAACTGAATTATACAGGCTAGTTTCAGCTTTGTGTGTGTGTGTTGACAGTGGTGGGCTGCAGAGAGGTAGAGGGAGTATAAAAAACAAGAGAAAAGAAAGAAAAAGGGAAGCCTGCTCACTTGGGAAATCTAGGTCACCTGCCATCCTCCCTCTGCTCTCCCAGACACACGTTCTGTAGGAATCCTGTTATCAGGGCGACAGCTACAAAGCTGTTTTAAAATGATCCTCCTGGAGGTGAATCAGCCAGTGTTAGGCCCAAACCTCTCTATGCAAACACTGACATATTTATTACAGGGCATAATGTTAAGTTACTCCCTATTTCCATCAGCAGGGGTAAATGAAGGGTCACGGTACCACCACCCAAACATCTCTGTTCATGTCTGTGTGCTCTGTTCTGCAGGTGGACAGTGACAGGCCGGAGGAGGCCAGGCTGATAGAGATTGATGAATCTCAGCGCAGTGAGCACACAGTCTTCATCACACCTCCAGAGCTGCCTCCTCTGCCTGAGGGGGAGGAATATCCACTCTGCTACAGGTAATAACTCTACTTATGGAACCCAATTTCATCTCAAATGGGAGACTACATGTTCCTTTTTTCAGTGGATATTAAGGTACTTAAATGTTACTTGCGTATTTCCATTTTTTGCTACTTTGTACTTCTACTCCACTACATTTTGGAGGCAAATATTGTACTTTTTAGTTCAATACATTTATGTGATAGATTTAGTTAACGTTGCAGATTCAGATTATTAATACAAAATGTAAATAAACTAAAATGAAGTGTGTATATACAGTGCTGCTCATAAGTATTCATACCCATGCTCAAGTTGACTAAAAAGAGGAATAAAAAAATCATCTTTTGGAAATTAATCTTAATGCCTTAATTAAATAAATTAGGAAAAATCCGACCTTTTAAAGACACCAATTTTTTTTGTGAATGAATAATGTATTGTAAATAGCTGGTTTGATTTGCATTGATATGGATCTTATCTCAGTTAGCTATTACGCTAACTGAAATAAAACCATGCCAATCTCTAGGTATGGTGAAGGGTATGTGATGATGTGGGGCTATTTTAATTCCAAAGGCCAAGGGAACTTTATCAGGATGCATAGTATCCTGGATCCATGAAATAACTGGACTTTAAAAATAAAAATCTGCCTTCCTCTATGGGAATTTAACATAGGGGTATGTATAATTATGGCCCCTGTATTTTAAGGAAGAACATTTATTTATATATGATACATTATTCATTCACAAAAAAAATTGGTGTCCTTAAAAGGTTGGATTTTTCCTCATTTCTTTAATTAAGGCATTAAGATCAATTTCCAAAAGATGATTTTTTCATTCCTCTTTTTAGTCAACTTTAGCATGGGTATGAATACTTATGAGCAGCACTGTATGTATATATATATATATATATATATATATATATATATATATGATTCTAAGATGTGGCATTCTGAATAATGACCACTTTTTTGTAGTATATTTTGATGCTAATAATTTATTACTTTTACTTTAGAGTTTGAATGCAGTATTTCAACACTGTAGTATTGTTACTTTTATTTAAGTACATCTGAATACGTCTTCCACCATTTGTTTTTTTTTTTAACTTTCGTGTTTTATTCTTGGCCATTTCTTATGTTTTGATAACATTTTTATGCTTTTGTAACATTTTGCAGTAAGTTATTGTAACGATCAGTAACATGAATCATGAGCCAAGTCAGTGCCTAATCGCTCAACATTGCTGAAGCTTTTCAATCAGAATGTGGAATTTGCAACGCCATACAGCAGGAGGAAAACAAAAAAAATCTGAATAACACATTGAGTTGAAAGTTGGTTAATTGATTAGCTGATTGAGGGCCAGCAGGAGTCCAGCTTCCTTACTGGGACCAAAGACTGAACACTGCCGCTGGACTGCGTGGATCTGAATATGTGCTATTTGTATTCTGCAGTCGTGTTTTTTATGGACACTATAACCTTGGAAGGATTCGTTTTATGTTAGATATTGCCAAAATGTACGTGTTTTCTATGCAGACACTCTGGGAGAAAACGTGTGCCTGCTGTCACTAATGTACGTATGTATGTTCTTCATCAGGTACGATGGTTTCCCAGTGTTAAGTCTTGACCTGTTTGACCCTGTGGACGGCCTGCGGACCCCCTCCTCCCGCCTCGCTGCCAGGCACAGCTGTCCCACCAGCCCTGCCCCCATGTTTAGACGCACCAAGCAGGTCAGTACAGCAGTAAATCACTAATGTCACACAATGATTTATTGATTTAGGTATTGAGCTGATGCTCTTCTCTAGAGTTACCTAAAATAAGAGCTGCTATTTTTCTAAATTGCCAAACTTGCAGCCTAAAAAAAAATACAATCTCCAAAATTCAGATGATCTTCCCAGAAAAATGACTCTCAAAATAAATGAGCCAAGAAAATTACTCAGTTTTACAATTAACAATCAGCATACATAAAGGACTGCCCTTATCAACCTGTCAAAAATGGATATGATTCACTGTGTCAAGTGGTGATGGGCTCAACTTCTAATCTAAAAGATTAGATTTCAGTCTGAGATTTAACTGTCACACAAACATTATCTCTAACGGGAAATCCCACCTATCATTGAGCCTGACTGGTGCATTAAAGAACTTCTTTTCCTCACCCTCCTTTTCATCCCCAGGAGATCAAAACAGCCCAGAAGATAGCTAAGAAGTACTCATCCATCCCCCAGCTGTGGTCCAAGTGCCTGCTCCGTCACTGCTACGGCCTGTGGTTCATCTGTCTGCCAGCATACGTGAAGGTGTGTCACTCCAAGGTGCGGGCGCTTCGCACCGCCTACGACGTCCTCAGGAAGATGCAGGCAAAGAAACTGCAGCCCCCAGACGAGGTACATTAGCCATTCCCATAGATTGTTTTTACAATTATAACAATGTTGTTCTTTTTTATTTAGATCAGCCAATTGTTTGAATTGAGCTATTGTTCCACACTAAAGTCCATTTACAAATTACAGGGTCCAAAATTAGAATTGGAAATTACATTGTTGAATAAAATAAATGAGGTCATGAGGTTACCTAGGCCTTCTTCACTACAAACCCCAAATTCTCATCATTACAACACATCAGTTGATTGACCACGTTTTGTTCTGGAGGCGGCATACAATGCATGGCTGTCAATTGTATCACAGTGCTTTGAGTGACCCTCACTGTCCACCGCTACGATTGCGCTTACTTTATCGAGCCGTGTACCACAGAGGAGAGTCTGCAAGTAAGTGGCGGCACATTGCCGGACTAGATTAACCCAAAAGGAATAATGTAAAGTGCGTTGGAAGTACAACTAAGACAACATTTACAGAGAAGCGGCGCTTCACAGATAAAGTGGTGAGGAGAGATTGGCTTTTTTATGACAGCAAAACCAGCACAATGAGCTGCAGCCTTTGCTGTAGGTACTCGACAAATATGACCTGCTTGTTTGTTTGTGTTAATTTTTTATCTTGTGCTTGTGTTTTATGGCCAGTTGAAAAATATTTTGTCCGGTAAATTTTTTTCAGTTTACCAGTTATTGACAGATGGACCAAAAAATGTATTTTGGACTCTGTGTACAATTACTGTACAGGTCTGCTACCGGGTGCTGATGCAGCTGTGTGGACAGTATGGCCAACCCGTCCTGGCAGTAAGGGTCCTCTTTGAGATGAAGAAGGCCGGAGTCCACCCCAATGCCATCACCTATGGCTACTACAACAAGGTACAGTACATGCTTCTATTAATCATAATGAAGCCAGAAATGGTCCTGAATGTTTGGTAAAGTGATGTTATCTAAATCTGCCAGTAAAAGCAGCTTATTTACAAAAAAAAGTGGCCTTGGATTTAACGGGGGGAAACTCACCAATGCCTACCCAGTACAGCGTCTCACATTGGCGCAAATATAAATATATTAGCACTGGGACTCCCAAGTGCTGTACTGTCGCCCTGGGTGTGGTGTTCCAGATGTGGGTGTGTTCCGAATATTCTGCTGATTCTGTTGCACGTTTGACTCACGTGTGAACACACCCAGGACAGCCGAATGTCAAACAAGTCTCTGGGAACCCTGTCCAGTGGGATACTTAGTCCCTTTGCCATCAGCTGTGATGGATGAAGATGCAGACTTAGTCAGAGCAATACAACACAATAAGTGTGAAGGGTGAATAAGGTGAATTGGCTACTGTACAAATTGTATTATTGTGACAGGCTATATATGAAAACAATATCATGAGTACATCAGAACGTATGTCTAGTTTTCATATCAGATGTGATAAAATAAATAAGTCAAAGTTTGATTAAGTCGATATTAAGGTGCAGAGAAATATAAGTTACTTTTGGGATATTCTAAAAAAAAGTATTGCCGTGTTATAAATGACATGACATAACTGTCAAGTAAATCGGAACCGTCAAGTAAAATGACCTCTAAAAACAGTGATCAAATGCAGTTTCTCAATAAGTGAAAGACCTCAGAAAACAGCATGATATATCATAGAGCAGACTGATTGCAGCCTAGATGTCGATTGTTTATTCATGATTCACATCACTCGCATAAATTATTGCATCTAAATTATTACACCGCTGTGCTCAGTTGCTCCATCACATTTCATTCCTCTCTGCTCGGTGCTTCATCACGGTAACGTCTCTGCAGACGCTCGGCTCGCAGATAAAAAGAAACATTGGTGACATTTGCATTCCTCCCCCCACGGTTGTACGCCGTCATGTGCGATCATTCCCAGGTGTCAGGAGGATGAATCGTGGCTCTGTTATCATCGCAACCTGTCCCTGATCTGGCAACCCAGGTAGCAAAAAAAGTAAATTGGCTGATGTGGGAGCAGGCTGTCAGGAGATGGGGCTTCAGTAAAGGTTACCCCGTTGTGTGTTTTGACGCCTCAGAGGATCTTATTTCATCTTAGAAATAGAAGGCTTGGAGGCACAAGGTGGCCGATTCATGATACTGACACAAACGGTGTCCACTATAGCTGTTGCATCAGACAGTCCTCCCCCTTCATGCTTCTTTAGATCTTTAAAGTCCAAGGAAGAGAAGGAGGAGGGAAGAGGTTTTCTTTGTGTATATTCACATATCTATTCATTAAACCCAGATGGCCTTCAGTTGCACACATAATGAGACTGGATATTTTTGGTGTTATCTTTAAGACAGGTTTCTAAAGTAAAACTGATATAGGTAAGGAAGAAATAGCTAAATCAGAAAAAATCAGTAGCTCCATTAAACTAAATTGTTAAAGTTAAAGTATAGAACATAAAAACCGTATTTAAGGAAGTGGAGCTGAAATAACCTTGACGCTCCTCTGCAAAAGGATCTTCACGCCAAAGTCATCCCTGTTTGCTGTAGTGATCTGTGTCTGCAGTTTAAATATACATGTTCCCTGCAGAACAGCACTGCAGGCGAAGCACAGCGTGATAGCATGATTCAGTTCAAGTTAATTTCCAAAACAGTACTGTTAAGTCTCTTATTTCCTAGGTCAGCTCTCAGGTTTCCTCCAACAATGGTCATACAAATATGAATAAAAAGAGAAAAGCATGCAGATAAAAAATGAGAAGATGTCTTTGTTTTTGTGTAGATGAAACAACATCGATTTTGTTAGTTTTGCATAGAGCCAGACTAGCTGTTTCCCGCTGTTTCCAGTCTTTATGCTTAGCTAAGCTAACCACCTGCTGGCTGTAGCTTCATATTTAACGGACAAATATGAGAGTGATCTTAACCTTCTTATCTAACTCTCACTGCACTTACAGTCCTCTCTCAAACACTAAAGTGTGACTGTGGCCAGATCGCTGTGCTTTAGTTGTCTTAGGGCAGCCTCATTTCACCTGACCCAAATCCTGAGAGTCTTGGCACAGGAGCAGCCGGCGTAATGAACCGAGTTCTGCTCAGTGGCATAGCAATCATGTTTTCTCTCAGGGGGCTTCTGAAGTGTATTTTAGGAGCAGACAGAGACTGTCAAACGTGACTTGGCCACCAACACCTGAAGTGCCTTTCCTTTCCTTTTCTGATGTCGAGAGTGACTGTGGAGCAAACACGGCTGCAGTGAATGCCTTTGATGAAAAATTCAACATTACTTTTTATATGGAACAGGGATTGGGTCGGTTTTAGTTCACTCACTTAAAAATGTTGAAAGTGAATGAATGAAGGTGGAGCTGCACTTCACATAATATTCTCACAGTATTCAGACCCTTCATGTTCAGTGATATATTTAGTAGATGAATATAAGAACATTTCATGGTGGAAGGTATTTGAAACAGAAAAAAAAGATCCATATACTTAATAATTTGAATTAAAAATGAATTGACTCCCACACAGCTACAAAAAAATCTGATCAGAGACTTTTAAATGATCTTTTATATCTAGTTCCTACTTGTGATATTTCCCCTCCTCCACCTCTGCTGTCTCTCTCCTCCTCGTGTCCAGGCGGTGTTGGAGAGCACGTGGCCCTCCAGCACCAGAGGAGGTTACTTCCTGTGGATGAAGCTGAGAAATGTCGTCCTGGGCGTGGCGCAGTTCAAACAGGTGCTACGGCGACACGCTCCCCTCACACAGAGCCCTCTGTCAGGTAACTGTAACGCTCTGCATGTCTGAGAAAAAGGAACCTTGTTGCTGTCTCACTGAACTGTTGTGCACAGACCTGCAGTGATCCTGCAAACTTCACAAATATCCAAATCGGAGTAGTTTTTTTCCGTTTGCGTTATTTAATGCACACAGTTTAATTTTTTGTGGTCAAAACCAGCGTTAAAGAGAAATGTAACACTTTGCTTTAGCTTTAACATACCCTCAGTAAAAAATTGATTCAAACCCAGAGCAACTCTGAACACTGACAGACCAGAATCAGTTGATAGTACAATAAAAGGACTGTAGATATCATTTACTCACTCACTCACTCTTCTTTTACTTAATTGCATTGATGTATTTGGTTTGTTAACGTTCACACTGCCTATCTACATTCTTAGTTTAGTTTGTTTTTTTAGAACATAAAAATAGCTGAATATTTCAGTCCAGATTGTAGTTTGTTCTCAGTTTATTTATTTTTTCCAGCCAAACATGTAGACTACCTGCTATCAAATGCCAAGATTTGTCATTATAGCCATAATTACTTACATTTTAATTTTTTTAAATTTTTTGTAGCTCAGAAAGGTTTGAACTCCGATAAAAACCTTGTATATGAAGACAGTTTTGAGTTTGAATGGCATCATTCATTGTTGGCAATAAATATGGAAACACCTTAAAACTTTGCATTGATGGTGTAGGTAAAAAAACAACAACTAACAATTACATTACAAACATAACTTGAACAAACTAGTGAGTGAAAGATTCTGAGTAATGTTACACACGAAAAAAATGTGCGTGATTTAAATAAATCAGGCTGGTGTCTAATGATACTCAATAATCCAATATAATCGAAATGGATGATGATCCAAGACGTGCAGAACAAATTAAAGATCCAAAACAATACATGGGGATCATACTACAATCTGAAATACATCACATCTATCTCAAAAGATAGATCTAAAATTCTAATTTGTCAGTCGTAATAAATGATCAGCAGAGTTCAGAGGATAAACTATGTCAACACGTGTGATTTAACTCCCCTGCATGCCAGTGAACACCTGGACACTCTGGTGCATGCTAATCCCAGTCCCTGCTAATCCCTGCTTTTTAAAAAAAATACTCCTTGTTACCAGTTGTAAGCATTGTGTTCTTAAACGCTCCTCAGTTTGAGTGAGACAAAGGTTCCTGTGAAACACACTCATCCAAACACACCACTAAGAGACACAAGCCACTCTCTCAATCCGCTCCCCCACACATCATACATAATATGCTTTTATATTGACACATGGGGTGAAAACAACTGGCAATCTCTCACTTTACATTTCCTGTAATTTTCTAATAACTTCCTAAGACGTTTCCTGAAAATAACTATGTAATTTGGTGTGTTGTAGGGGAAATAGATGTAATGCTGTGCATCAGTTATTTGAGTTAATTGTGTTGAGTTGTGAGAGGGATTTCCTTAAAATCTTGAGTTAAAAAACACCTTTTCAAACCCAAGTAAATATTCATGTATTATTTGTAACTTAATTCTCCATATATATTAAATGATTATTATGCTTTCTTGTAGACAAGTTTCACATTTGTGCATGTTCATCTCACCTGCTGTGCACTGACTGAAAGACTCTAGTTTATGGTCGGAGTTAGTCGCAGTGTAACAGTTGACTTTGTTTTCCCTATACTTACAGTAGTACCAATTTACATTTAAATGTTTCTAAGTATTTACAGTTGCACATCAGTTGCTTTCGAGAAAATGTTAGGAAACTATAGGACCTGTAAATAAGTAAATAATTAAATGAAGTAAATCATTTACCCTGGTAGCTGAAATGTATTTATATGAAAAATGATGTATTTTGAAGACATTCGTCACATCTCAACATTATGTATGAAGGGCTTTTAAGCTTTTCAACAGTTATTTCTTTCATGATGCTCCAATCTGGATTCATATCAAATTACAGAAGCAAGACACCATCGCATTTCTGTTTCTTCATGACATTAAAAACCCCGCAAAACGCAGACTCAATGGGACAGTTCTTGTCATCTGCTTATCAACACCTAAAAAAGAAATTATATATTTAAAACGATAAAAAAAAAAAAAAGAACAGTTGTGGAGCAAAAATGGCGCCTGGCTTCCTTTTTAACGGCTTGTTGTCTTTGGGCAGATGGCAGTGACCTGGACGCTCTGAGTCACGGCAGCCTGGATAGCTCTGCCGACACTAACCTGGCCGAGCAGGGCCCCTACGCCAAAGTAGACCCCACTGACGATAGATCTAGCACAGGTACACTCAACATGGCTGCTGCTCGACTCCAATCTTTCACATGCAGCCACCTTGTTCTACATCTTTTTCTTCTCTCGCAGTGACATTTTTTTTTAATCCTCCTTCCTTCATTTGTCCCACTCACTGACCATCCTCCTTCCCTCTGCTGCCTGTTTTTCCACCTTCCTTCCGTCCCTGTTGTCCATCCATGTCTCTCCCTGGTTTTGCGGCTGTGGTTTCTGCTGTGCTCTGTCCCTTAACCCTGCCCTTCACTCTGGCCCCTGCCTGTGTTGCCCTTGCATGCAGTCGGCCGCGAGGGCGGCAGCGTGGGCGCCAGGGCCCCGGTGGCCCACTCACACTGGGGGGGCTCTGAGCTCAGAGAAGCCACCCTCCACCCAGGTAATCCTCTCTGTCAGTCTGCATGTCTGTCTCTCTGTCTCATCTCACCTGAGCTGCAGCGTTTTTATTTTCTGTCTTCTTCAGCCCATTCATCGTCACTCTTTTCTTTTCTGCCTCTGTGGTCTCTCGCCTCCTCTTTCTGTCCTCCTCTGTGTCATCTCTCTATCCGGCACATCACAGTCTGCTGCTCTTCTCTTCCTCATCTCTCTCTTTTTTCTCCCGACTCCTCGCTTGTCATTGTCAATTATGGCGAGTAATTACCCAGAGGCCCATTCTTTTTGATTACGGGAAAAAATTTGAATCATGGAGATGGCACCTCGGCAGGAGACGTCGCCAGAAAGACTGAGAGGGAACCACAGCTCACAGCTCAGCAGGAGGGAAGGACCGCGACGTGCAGATCATTGATTATTACAGTCCTGAAATGAGTTTTGTCTCTCGCTATCAGTTGCGAGTCGCTCCATACTGTTTTAAAGCCGAGCTGTGCAGCCTCATGCTTTATTTAGAGATGAAGGTATCATGGCAAAGATGAAAGAGGAGAACAAATCATCAGACAGCTGGTTGCCTGGAGACACAGGGATGTTTTAGAGAGATGGAAGAGTCGGCCTGGAGTGACAGCAGGTTTTTTTCCCCCCACGAACGTCAAGTCTTAACAGTTAAATTCATTAGCAGCTGTGAAACTGCAGTTAGTTTTCTTTACAGTAACTGTAGATCTCTGCATGCCCTGAGGAGGATTCTTTTTATCCAACATATCTTAACTGCTTTTTCCTCTCGCTTCTCTAAAACAGTGATGTGCCTCCCAGAAATGGGGAGATGAAAGGGAAGCTTCACTAGCCTTTTCACTTAGGGCTGGGTTAAAATAATCAATTCTCCAATTAAAATCGATCTTTGTTTGAGTGATCTGATAAAATCCCGAAATCAATCTTTTAATATATGCCTTTTCACCATGGATTTGGTGGATGAAGAACAATTCTTGATGCAAACATTAACCTAGTGCATTATAAAAGATATCTGCGGGTTGCTTCTTGCTTGTACAATTTACAGCAGAAGTTCTCTGAGAATCTCTTTAATATCCAAGCAAAAGTGGTATTGTATCTGAAATTTCCCTAACCTAACTAATATTGAATCGAATCTGAAATGTAATCGACTTGGGACCTTGTGAATCGGAATCGATTCAGGAAATCATTGGCGATACCCAGCCCTATTTTCTCTAGTGTATGTTTTATTTACTTCTCCCTTTTTCACATTTTCAAAAACATCAAAAAGCTTTCAGTTTTGGTAGTTTTCAGTAGATACTGTGAGCACAAAGGGCCCTCAAACCTGAATCAGTAATAGGAGAGGTGTCACATACAGTGTTGTTAAAAGTGCAGCTATTTTGAGAGAAGTTGCCGTCTTGGAAAAATGTGTTCCTCTGCATAGGTTTTCCATGCGTTGTGTTGCATATTTCTGTGATCTTGTGGTTTAATATCGGAGACTATTGTGTCCTTCGTATCTAATGTATGTGTTTTTCTCTCTGTTCTCTCTGTTCTCAAGGGGATCAGTCAGATTTGGGTTATAACTCGCTGTCCAAAGAGGAGGTTCGGAGAGGAGACCCCAGTGCTCAGGACGCCGCCCCTGACAAAGATGACAAGAAGGAGAGCGACTGCAGCTCCTGTCAGTAGTCTGTCGGATCTCATATCACCTGATATTTCTGTCTACTGTACATTCTAAAAAATTATAAGTTGGCAGCCACACAGGATTTCCCCTTCCCTTGCCTTGATTGTTCTCCTCCAGAGATGATTCATTCTTTTTGGTTTTTTCGACATCAAAGCATTGTGGTCGTGTCTTGTCTTTCAGTGGATTTATTTTTAAAGAACAGTGCCGTGTTTCAAGCTGTGCACTTGGTTAAAAAAAAATTAAAATAAAAGTTGATTTAAAATGGTAATTTCTGTGTTTGCAGTGTCAGAGACAGAGAGTGCCAAGGGGAGTAAAGACTGCCTCCCTCAGCTGGACATGGAGATCCATTCCTCCTTCAAACCCCGCGGTATTGTTCGCAGCAGCTGTCCATATGACGATCCATCCTGTAAACCCAAGAGCTCCGCCAGCGCAGGTGAAGGAGAGAACTTAAGTAGATTTAATAGTTTTGCAAAGTGGGTGGAATTGCTGGTAAATGGTTTTTCTTCACATTAAATCCCCCCTTCAAAGTTTTCTTTTAATGATATTCTCAAATAACTTGACGATACTGTAGATCTCTGTCATGGGCATCGGTTTTAATTATTTCATTACCCATGAGCCTCAGCTGCTGTTGCTATGGAGAAGAAGCCAGAGGAAGGAATCAGATCTGTAGTATATTAAGAACACTTTGCTCTTTTTCAGAATTTGAAAAGTGGTAAGATTTCCACTGCTGAATAGGATTATCTTATCTCTACAAAGTATACTCTTTGCAGCCCATGCAACCCAATTTTGAGCACAGTGCAGGGTGTATATGAGGCTGGTTAGTGTAGTACACACTACACTAAATATCACATTTTAATATATAATTAATACATCGCTACACTACACTAAATATTTAATTTAAATAATTAATAAATAACCAGCTTTTCAAAATAACAGTTGAAATGTGCAATTTTAAGCTCATTAAACTATTTGCGCTATTTTATGCTATAACAGTTTTACTGGCATTGCTCCCATTATCCTCCGCGACACGCACTCTTCCACTTTGCCCGACAACTCTTCTCCAAAACAGCTCTGAGATAACAGAGCTCAGCCCATAGCTTCACACACTCCAGCAGGTAGTATGTGTGAAATAAAAACAGGAAACGTAATTTCACTGTGTGTAACTACGCTAACTAACCGTGTGTTGTGAACCGCGTGTAGTGATAAAAAAAATAAAAAAACAGACAACAGCTGTGTCTCAAAGACCGGGCAGCAGCCGGGACATTGAGAATCCACGCGCGAGAGGTGATGATATTTCCAGTCACTTCGTCATGTATTCACTTCGTGGAAACAAGAGAAGAAAGCCTCACTGATGTGAAGAACAGGACAGAGTAACATATATAAATGTTCTCTGCCCACCGTATGCCAACACTCCAGTAAGTCCACTCACCCCGTCTCTGCCCGGGCATGCCCCGGCTGCCGCACATTTGTTGACAAACTCCGACGCACACGCGACGGTGAATTAGCGATTGTTCTCACGGACACACGCGCAATATCAACTGGCTAGTTATCCTCCAGACAGCGACGGACCACGTCTCTTTTTCTTTCTCTCATTTCGGCCATGTGGCGCGCGTGCCCGCGCGCGGTGTGAAGTGCGTCCGCGCTATTGTCCGAGATTTTTTTTTTTTGACGACCTAGTTAAGGCGGTGGGGTTCCCCAGCTTAGGCGGGCCGCCCGACCTGCAAAGTGCTGCGGGAAACCCTGCAGTGTTGTAGGTGTTTCCAAAGCCCGTCTACGGAAAGCCGTTCCACTCCCTATTCAGCCCCATTGTACCTACTTTGGTTGCAGTTCCACCAGAGTTCCACTGGGGGTGATCACGGTCCAGTGCAAAATGAATGGAACTCTATGGAGCTAGACGGCTAAATTTGTCTCTTTCGCCTGATTGTCGTTGAGAAATCTCAGATTTGATTGTAGTTTTTGCAAGTTCAACATGGATTATAGGTCAAAAGTTGAATGAACGAGTACTTATGTCCTTTCGATTTGTTACAGGTTGAGTCGTTGTTGCCCATAACACACTAGCATTCTGCTAATGAATGCTGATTGGTCAGTGAAGGACTGATTACGATCGGAGATCCCGTTTGACGGCATCCGAAGCAGAACCAGAATGTCAGAGTGAATATTTCAGCGTGGTCTTTAAAACATTAGCAAACCTCTTTCTAGCCCGTGTACTGACAGGGAGAGCATAACCTGTCAGCTGTGTTGTCGATGCCTCGAGAGAAAAAAGGAAGTGGCTCAGAGCTTGCCGTAAAGCACTATCTCTGGCCGTATATGTGTATGACGTCATTGACATTTTAAGGCTTTTTAGAACAAAAAAGCCACTTTAAAAAAATCTAACACGCAGCAGTGTGTATTTTCTTAGCCTCCCCTTTCAAATGCAACATTCAAATTACTAGACAAAAAATTATATCCTGAGAAAAGTGGATTTTGAGGGGTATAGCTCCATAGAGTCCCATTCATTCTGCACTGGCCTGTGAGCGCCCCCTATATGGAACTCTGGTGGAACTGCAACCAGTTCAGAAGCCGGAAGTATCGAGAGAGTGGAACTTCTTCCCATATTAGGAATTCTTTGGTGTTTCTTAAGGCGCTGACACACCAAGCCGATAATCGGCCGTTGGACAGTCTGGCGAGGTCAGTGATGAGAGTCTCTCAAAATCTTTTAAACTGACCTTTGTCAGGCTTAAAATGTTTAAGTACAATATGAGATCGTATTCTGAACAAGCTGCCATGACAGTCTGTCTTTGAATTTCCGGAGAAACCAGACCCACGTGACGTGTTCGTCCAATCAGCTGCCGGTTTTCATTTTTGGGCGACAATACAGATTAGCGCCGCCTGCTGTTATGGAGACGTATTACGTCTCGTTGCTTTGCTGTGTTCCGAGGCACTTTTTTGACCAACTCGGGGAGACTGATCAGTCCAACTACCTTTTCTGCCAACGGTCGGCCGTCTGGTCACTGTGTCTGCAGCTTTACTGAAATGTTCCTTGGTCTTAGTTTACATAAGTACACAGATTTGTGCCTTTGACTTATCAGGAGAGTTTCACGCCCATCCAAGCCTTGAAGTGCCCGCCAACAGTCCGTCAACTGACATTGTCTATGCAGAAAATTAACAGGACCTTTACTTCTGGAACCCGAAATAACTCCTCCAGCTTTGTAACTCTGTTGCTTACTCACGTCACTTCTTCCCCTCCCTCTCTCTCAGGGCACGTTGCAGGTCTCCTCTTCACTTCCTCCCTGGAGGAGATTGGTGAGGTCCATGCCAACAGTTTGCTCAGGAGACATAAGAGTGCTCTGGAGGAGGTGGTGGGCAGCGCCAGCAGCGGCTCGGCTCTGGACTGGCAGGGCGTGAAGGCCCGCCGGCTGAGCGGCGACACGGTGGGCAGCAGCGGCAGTGGCACCACTGTCCTTGGCCTGGGTATGAGCCAGGGCGAAACCGACCCAGATAAGATTGCGGGACACCTAGGCGCGGATGTCAAAATTCTCTCTTGTGCCAACTTCAGTAAGAGTAGGAGGCCTCGTTCGCTGGCTCTGGGTGGGTTAGAGGGGGCAGGTGCTGCCAGAAGTCGCGACCACAGGGAGGAGGAAGATGAAGAGGAGACGGAGGGACAGGACTCCAGTGATGAGGACAGAAGTAATACAGAGGCCATTTTTGATTTGGAGGACATAGATTTAGACAAGCCTGCCACAGGGGCTGGCTTCAGCTCCCACAAATCCAACAAATATAATAAGAAACCTGTCAAGCGCAGCGTCAGCTACAGTGGCATGAGCACGGTGACGTCCAGAGGAGCTGTGAAGCGCACAGATATACAGACGGGCTACGACCCTCTATCCCTGCTGGCAGCAGAGTCACAATCCGAGCAGCAGACTGAGGACCAGTACCCAGACGGGGACGAGGACAGCACGCCGAGCGCCCGTAGAGACCTAGCTAGAGAGATCGAGCTCTACATGAACCACATGGGCAGCCCGCTGAGCAGCCGTGCACCCAGTCTGGACCTGCAGGACCCGGCCAGCCCCCTCCTCCTCCACCCCTCCTCGCTCTCTGCCCCCCGCAGAGCCAGCCTGCCCTACAGCTCCCCCCTCAGGACCGCCGGAGTACCCCGCTCCCGCACCTTCCACCCGCCCTCTCCCTCTCAGCCCGTCGCACGCCAGCGTCTATTGTCGTCGCCTTCCTGTCGCAGCTCAAGTACCACCCCCAGCGCCAGCCCTCGACCCAGCCCCTACAGGGATAGGACAGACAGGATGAGCCTGGCGTCCCCTTCGCCGTCCTCGTCCTCTTTCGCTCTGGACACTCTGCTCACACCAACGCTTGATGTATTCAAGACCAGCGTGTTCTCTGCTGGGAAGGGCGTGGCAGAGAAGGCAAGCCGCTGGTACTCCCGTCTCGCCACATACACCACACCGACTAAGGTACAGAGTCTTGTTGTCAACGTTGACTTGTTGTGTGGAAATGTTTGGAAATAGAGATTGATTTTAAAAGCGATTAATTGCCCAACACATGCAGGTTTTAGTCTCTGCTGATTTATTTGATATCATACAGAAGACTCGAGAGCTCGAGATAAACCTATATAACACTGTTGGGATTGTATTTTAGCACTGTATCTGTTTCTGTGGCATTCAGTATTAAGCTCTCATATACTGTAAGCAGTAGTCCAAGATGAGCCTAAAGTGGGAGTGCTGCTGCCATCTTGTGGCTTTTTGCGTGTCAGTGACACTATTCTCCCTGTGGATGGTGTATAAAAGCCTCGATTGACCAACTATCTGTGATAAACTATCTTAACTAAAATTTAGTTTGGAGATGTGGCAACATGACTGTGTGTGAATTAACAGTCATGTTTCCTTAATCCGCAGGGCGGTTTGTTGGTTGGTGGTCCTTTCTAGTGTTTGTATATAATATTTCTAGATTTTAATGATTTGTGTGTTGAGCGAAAGTGCATGCACAAAATGTCTTATTTGTTAAATATATATATATATATTATTTATTATATTATATTATATAATAAAATATATTAAATATTTTATTTGGGCTTCAGGTCTTAGTTATTAATTAACTAACTAACTGTATCTACTGTTGCTGTGAGTGTGTTATAGTTTTCAGATTAGACATCTGTGCTGTCTGTGATGACACTAACCTGCCCGGCTCTCCTCTGTTCATCCAGGACGGTCACAGTGACCGTGTGAGTGTGTCCTCCCTCGGTGTTGGAGATCCAGACTGCTCCTCCCTGCTGGATGAGGAGGACTGTGGGCAGTCAGAGGGCTCCGTGATCTCTCCACAGAGGGATGGCCCTGCGGGGCCCCGCAGGAGCCCCAGACGCAGCAGACTGGGCAGCCCCTCTGCAGGCTCCAGCCTTGGGAGGCCTACATCTCTGCTCCCTGGTAACAAAATGGCCACAAATTCTCACTTCACCGATAGAGCTGAAGGATCATTATATAAACAGCTTTTCTTGTTAGTTTCTAATATGATCAAATGCCAAAACAATGGTTTACTCTGTTTGTCCAAACAAAATGTTTGATTTTTTCAATGTTGTCCCTCTCGATTCAATATTCATTCTTCATCAACATATTTGCCTCATGCTTAATGAAAATGAGACACAGAAAATGTAAAACAGGCTATATGTAACATTTAATTAAAAGGCAAAAAAGCACAAGACATATTTCCCACTTTCCCCAAAACAATTTGCAGTAGACACGTCAACAGAAGAAGTGGGATGAAAAAATGTTGGTTACGTCGTCACAGATGATGGTGAAATGTGAAATATGTGTTGACTCGTTATGTATCGTCACATATTCTGATCATCCTTCATACTCCTGCAGGATGTGTCCTCTCGCCTCCCGGCTTCCCTCTGCCAGACAAGTCGGACCTCGGCTCTTCGCGCTACACCAGCAACACCAGCATCTTCAACAATTACGCCATGGAGGTAAAACTACATGGTGGAAAGGAGAAAAGTAGAATTCAGCAGTTGGGTCACAGTAGTTAAATACTGTTAAAGTCAGGAAAGCAGAAATAATGGTTTGGACAAAATATTTTAACGTACAAATATCTTTATGGAAAGCTTGGATTAAAGTGTGTTTTCCTGCATTTACTCTGGATTTTTGCGAAAGATATAGTATATCTAGTATAATAGTAATATAGTATAATGTTGTGAATTCTCATTTTCTGGAGTTTTTTTTAGTGTCCTTGCAGCCGATTTTCAGAAAGTGAGCATTTTGCAACTAAGGCTTTTCTCTGCACTTATTTGTTACTGTGTGAATGCTGGCAGGAAAGAATTCTTTGATGGTATTTACTCTGTATTAATAGTTTTAGAAAGTGTTTTTTTTTAATAACTTTCAGGAATGGTAAACTGCTTTGCAAGCTTATCATAAAGACCCTGCCTCAGCAGAATATTCCATTACATTGGTATACACTGGCTACAGCAGTTCAAACTCACAGTATAATGAACCTGAGGGCATGCAGCAAGACGTATTTATTCAGTCTGTGACATAACATTGTACTAATAAAGTAAAAACAACTGTAACAGCTTTTAAAGTTGCTTTACAGGCAATACAAATAAAAATATATAATTGATCATTAGTGGTTTAACTAGATGTTATTTAAAATCTTGATCACCTCTGTAAGCTTGTGTGTGTGTGTGTGTGTGTGTGTGTGTGTGTGTGTGTGTGTGTGTGTGTGTGTGTGTGTGTGTGTGTGCGTGTGTGTGCGTGTTTCCAGCTGCTGATCTCCAGCTGCTCTCGCTGTAAGACGTGCGACTGCCTCGTGTACGATGAGGAGATCATGGCTGGCTGGACAGCAGACGACTCCAACCTGAACACCACCTGCCCATTCTGTGGAAACCCCTTCCTGCCCTTCCTCAACGTGGAGATCAGGGACATGCGAGGACCCGGCAGGTAGGCCATTTCATTTTTTAAACTATCCCCTGATTTTTTTTTAAAATGTTGCACAAACTCTGATTGGTGCACAACTGGCTTTTAACCAGTAAAAAGACCACAGACAAAAACAGAAATCTCTGAGATGATAGATATTAGTGTGTTTGTATACCTCATAGTAAAAAGTTGACTGAGAAAATAGGTTGTCCTGGTCTGTAAAAAATAGGCTTTAAATCTCAATAATATGCATGTGTCTCCTTATTAATTTCTGAACCCTGCAGTTTGATAATTATCTCATTACATAAATTACCTTGCAGAAAATAAACAGCGGACTTGACTTTCCCTCTTCTCCTCTCCACAGGCTTTTCCTGAAAGGCAGCCCGTCGGTGGACGAGGCGATGACCTCGTCATACTCTGCCTCCACAGGTTTGGACACGGGGACGTCCACCTTGTCCACCCCCTGTCCTGCAACAGCTGTCTTCCCTCCCTCCCCTGTGACTGCTGTCCAGGAGTGCTCAGGGAGTGAATGGTACTCACCGTCACTCAGTGTTACACTGCATTCTTTTCTATCTTTTTTTTTTTTTTTTTTTTTTTTTTTTAAATGCTGATCTTAAAATGAATTGTTTTTCTGTTTGGTTTGTACTATTTAATACATTATAGTTCAATCAGGGAAAGAGGGTGATTCAATCATAAAAAATATTAGCAGATTTTCCGCATATTAAATTTAAATAAAAAAAAAAAAAAAAAAACTCAGAATGTAAACGCATCTTTACCCCAAGCAGAAAATTAGTCCGATAAATTCAGCAGATTTTCATTCTGGAAACTGTATCAAAAATCGGCAGATTCCGTTTGGGTCCGTTTATTAGAGAAAAACCATATTGAAATGCTATAAGACGAGCAAGATTGTTAATTGACTGAAACTGGAGCAGTATCTTTTCCCAGCTCATTTTTTATTCAGTTTCCAGTTTGTCTGATTACACAATGCTTTTGGATCTGCATTTTAAAAGAGTGATGTGAGATGATCTGCAGCACCTGGTCCTTACAAAGCTGTGTGTGTGTGTGTGTGTGTGTGTGTATGTGTGTATGTGTGTGTGTGTGTGTGTGTGTGTGTGTGTGTGTGTGTGTGTGTGTGTGTGTGTGAACAGAGTGCATGATACCCTGATGCCAAGACATTAGGCAGCAGAATAATATTGTGATTTACTGTATTTTGTTTGTGTCTGAATATTATTGTGATTTGTTGATTATAATATAATTACTAAGTGATTATTGTGTGTTTTGTCTGTTATGTGTTCTGTATGTAAAAGTAAAACTAAACCACACCTTGATTCACTGTATTGCAGACTAAAAACACCTTTAACTAAAAAAAAAAAAAAAATGTAAATGTTGCGACTGTGAGTTGTGTGTTTGTGTTACAAGCTGACTGTCCTCGCTACGTCTTCACAGGGCTCGATCAACCAGAGCTCAAGGTATCAACATCCCCTCGGAGCACAGGAAGGGGGCGCTGGACCCCGGAGCGCCCATGGCCCGCAGCGTCAGCGCCTTTGGTCCTCTGGACGAAGCATCCCGACTCAACCGCTGTGTGCCAACATCAGGCAGCCTGCCCAGCCGTCTCAATGAGACCACGGTATGTCTCAACACAAATATCACAGTGCTACCCCTATTTTCCACCCAGCGCGTCTGCGCTGCGTTCTGGAGGCGCCACGACCCCCCGAGTAATCGCGGCCATCAAGTCAATGCTTGATATTCCACCAGCCGCGTCCCAGTGCGTCCAAGAAGCGTTTGTGTCAGGTGTATTACGCAAGCCGCGGGGCATTCGGACAGCCAGGACGGAAGTGAAACAGCGAGAGCATCCAGTCAATTTACCAAAAGACCCCCCTCAATATAGTTTTAATCTCCTCTACAACACCACGGACGATAAGAGACCTATCCTGGAGGTGGAAGAACACAATAGACATCACAAATCCTTTTTATGAGGACAACACCAGAAAAGAGAAGGCATGGAGTTCAACTGCAGGAGTGCTTGGAGTGGAAGGTAGATACTAGCGCAATAAACACGTGATTGTTCTTTCAAGTATTTGTAGAGACAATAAAATCTGCGAGTCGGGCAGGCAAGACACTCCGCTTCTGAGACGCTCCCGGTGTGGTACGGCACATGGCAGAGGACGGAACAAAACCGCGCCGCAGACGCGCCCAGTGGAGAATCCGGGTTAGCGTATTTGAATCATTCAATACTACCTTCTTATAAAGGTTTAGGCTTGACAAACTTTATGTTAAGCCTAAGACAATATTTAGGTTCGTCAGCAGATTCTTAAGACAAAATGCAAAACTAGCCATACAATCTGCTGTACAATAAACGGCCAGTTGTCTCAATGTTTTGGTAAGCAGATATATAAATGCAAACTAAATCCAGAAGAAGAAGCCAAAGACCCGTGTGGACTTTGAAATGAATGCAGAGACGTTTAAAGATTCAGCTCTGAAAAGAATCTACATGTCAACGACAATCTTAACTTGCTGGACGTTCTCTTCGTGTTTGCAACATTTAAAGCTGCAATAATCAATATTTGTATGTTAATAATGGATCAAATGAGTGTGTAATGTAAAAGGTGTGGCTCATAGTAACAAACCCACAGAGAATTATTACCGGGCCCTGCAGTTCCCCCTGGCTTAAATAAAATACTTGTTTTGGTTTTATGTTTATGTTACGTTTGCATCATCAGTGTCTCAGTACACTATGGAGTACATAACCAATTTATAATGACATTATTATAATAACAGATGTAAAAAAAAAAAAAAGTACAAACAACAGTTTTACAAGAAAAAATAACTATTAATAATTAATAAACAAATATTAAAAAACAGAGTGAATGCTTTGAAAGTGTCAGATTGTTGAAGATGTGAATGGAACTGGTTTTCAGTCTCCTTATGAAAATCTTGGTAGTGTTTATTCTAATAGAGTTTTGGTAGTTTACTGGTATTTGTTGTACAATATTAGGTCGTCTATGCGCCAGGCTTAGATCAGGTTTTATTATTTAAGCCCAACTTGACTTTACATTTTCCCTCATTTTGACTATTCTGTCCCCATTAAAAGAACAAGGTGGGAGTGAACTTCAGCGTAGTGCTTTTATTCACAGCCTGTGGTCTGGACAACCTCCCAGACACTTTGTAGTGCTCATCAGCAGACCATTCACTTATGGCAAAAATAAACCTCACTTCTTTCATTTTTTCCCACCCAGGAGCCCCTGAGCATGGATTGGCGACTCCACAACCCTGAGCCGGTGACGGTTCCCTACCTGAGCCCGCTGGTGCTGTGGAAGGAGCTGGAGAGTCTGCTGGAGAACGAGGGCGACCCGGTGATCACAGAGGCCGACATGGTGGACCATCATCCCATCATCTACTGGAACCTGGTCTGGTACTTCAGACGGCTGGACCTGCCCAGCAACCTGCCCGGTCTCATGCTCACATCTGACCACTGCAACAGAGACTCCCAGGTCAGACACACACACACACACACACACACACACACACACACACACACACACACACACACACACACACACTTATCATTATCGTATTGATCATTTAAACAGTTACAAAATGCTGTTGGATTAAAAGTTGGTGGAAAGTTTTAAGTCTGTTGCACCTACCTTATCACGCCCAACAGTGATGTCATAGTGTACTGACACGCCTTAAAGTACACTTCTACATCACTGCAGCAAGGTGAGAAGTTAAACCACTGGAGGTCAGCAGAAACAAGATTTTCAGCTGCTGTTAAGTTGCTCTTTAAAATCCAGATGTTAAATATAAACTGGAAGTCACACTCGGCTATACTGTATATGGATCTAACTAACTATATTTTTTTAAGTTTCATTGTCTGCAATTTTTTACAGATTTTCATAGAAAAACAGAAACAGATTCTTTTTTTTAAAGGGATTGGTTTAAACTTTTGTCATGATAACATTACGATAAACAAAAATAAGCCTGATTTTATATGGTAAAAATGTTAGTGCCTGTGGCATTAATTCTAAGTAATGCACATGATGTAGTTGGAGGTTAAATTATGTGAATCAGAAGAGTTTAGGGAGACATAGATAACAATATATTTTGTCTGTAAATGTCAAGGTGCCTCTCTCTCTCTCTCTCTCTCTCTCTCTCTCTCTCTCTCTCTCGCTCGTCAGGTCCCTCGTCCCTGGATGTCAGAGGACAGTAAGCACGTGTTGATCCAGATCCTGTGGGACAACCTCAAGCTGCACCAGGACTCAATCCAGCCTCTCTACATCCTGTGGAACACATACAGTGAGTCCCACTGCTCTCACTCTCTCTGTCTGTCTGCAGTTTAAAATTCATCAGGCAGTCGTGTAATTTACACTCACACAAGTACTGACTGCTGCTTGAACTGTTTTTTTAAAAATGTTTTCTGTGGAACAAAACTTTAATTTATCCTCAAAGCAGCAAAAGAAACCCGAAAGAAAAACAGAGCAACAGAAAAATTTGATAAAATAAAAAATAAACGGGATATTTGTGTGGAAACAGCAGGAGTAGACTGAGATTAAGAAACAATTTAAATATCGATTTGTTGTGTTTTGTGAACCTCCAGGAGCTGGAGCTTCTCCCAGCATGCTCTGAACCAAAGGCAGGAACTGATCACTTGTCTGTGATCTTTTTTTGTTTTGCTTTGTTTTTCTGTTCGCCCTCAAATCTTAGCTAATCTAATCTCTAATCTTAGTTTACTTTTGAAGAAAATGAAAAAAAAAAAACTTTAACCAATTAGTTGTGTGACTACAATGTTATGTATTTTGTGTTATGTAAGTTCTACAAGTCGTTATAAGATCTGTTGTTTGCATCATGTATATGCGTGTTGTTTTTGGAGGTGGGGGTTGACATGCCAAAACATTTCCTATATACGGGAGTCGTGGTTTACGTTTTGGAAGCACTGGTCTAGATAGTGTGGCAGTGTGTTTCCACTGGAGTGCGGATCGGGCCGCATTTTTCTGTCCGAGCCCGGGCCGCGTCCGACAGAGCAGTAACCGAACCCGGCCCGAGCCCGACAGGCATTAAGATATTTATGTCCAAGCCCGACCTGAGCCCGACGCAGTTAAAATCTCATTTTTTTTTCATACTAATGACACATGTACGTTTGTTTGTGTGGAAAGCCCGCTTTTATTAAGCAACTGTAGGAAGGCATTCGGAAATGTCAACAGATGAGCGCATCAGCGCACACGGGGCAACAAACACATGTTAATACAGGCGCGCAGTTGGCTACCTACATAACTAGCTGTTTTAAATTTAAAATGTTCAATGCCTTATCGCGCTGATGTGACCGAGTCCGACCCGAACCCGAACATCATTTCTAAATATCTGTCCGAACCCGACCCGTGGTATCGAAGTATCCATCCTCTATCCATCTGTTTTTATGCACATTTTCAATTTGCACCAATTTATTTTTTTAAATATCCCAAAAAATGTTTGGCTGAGGTGGAAAAGTTGGTTTATTGCTAAAAGCAAAATGCGACAAAGTTCAAAAGAAACAGACTTTAAACATGACGTACATCAACGTCAACTGAAGAGACGAAAAATGGCGGCAGAGCAAAACATCACATCTGTCTGGAGTGACGAGGAGACGGTATCCTTCTTTAAAAAAAAATACATATTTCCATCATGTTTTCCACATTGTTTTAGTCCGTTTGAGTTTTGACTGCCACTCTTTTAATTACAGCATCTCGTTTGAGCCATCTTCTTCTGAAATGGTTTAATGGCGCCTGACTGGTGAATTAGCACCCCCAGCTGTTTACGCCACTAACACCAACTTATTACCACTAGTGTTACATATTTTTGGAATTCATGGTCAATAAACCTCATTTATAGGAAATCATACCTAAAAAGAAAAAAGCAGACATTATGAATTATTTTGACTAATATTAGAGGAATATATATGTTGATGGATAATCAAAGACTTTAGTCTGGCTTTCACCAGACCAAGCTCAATCTTTTAAGATTGAACATTAGTCTGGGGAGTCTGCTCTGTATTTTCTACTGCACAAGAGGCGTGATCAACGGGCATAGTTCAGATGACTCTGTACGCAATTGGATAGTACTTCTACCAATCAGACCAACGATCCGGGTGACGTAGCAGCGACAACGGCATCAACGGGTTGCTGCGCTTCGGTGGCGGCTTGTTGAATGTAAACAAAAAGCTGCTTGGTCGCTTCTCTATCGTCATCATGTTAAACCCGCCAATAGCACGCCAGGTGAATAAGCCAGTTTGTGATTGGTTCCCGCAAAATTGTAACAGAAGCAGGATAGAATAATGTACAGGTTTCCAGCCTGAGCTGCAGGGAGAAATCAAATCGCCGGCAGATCGGGCTGGGTTTACCCAGTCTACAAAGACTTGTGTATGTCAAAGTTTAGTCAGAATACTGTTTAGAAACCGTTTACATTTTTTTTCAAATGCTAGAAAATTGAATAAAACACTCAATTGAATTCAATGAAAGTAGTGATCATTGTACTTGCGAAGAGCGTTGTAGGGAACCATCCATGTTATTTTGGGGTAATTTGGTTAAAAAGAAACCCATATTTCTGACATAGACATTTTGATAACATGAGGACAACAGGAGGGTTAAAAAAGAGTGGAAATTCTGAAAAAAGGCCAAAAGTCGTGAAAATGTTTTTATTCTTGGCTCAGGTGGAACAGTGTCTGGATCGATAAAATGCTACAACGGGAACAGGCTTAGTACATTAATCATGATGAACGTGAAGTAAATGACTTGAACGTCCACTGATGAAAAAGGCGGCGGAGGAAAACATCAGATCTGCGTGGAGCGATGAGGAGACTCTAACCTTCCTCACATTAATACATGAAACAAACAGAAATGCAATATTTCCATCATTGTTTTCCATAGTTTGAGCTCTGACTGGAGCTCTTTTAATCACATCATCTCGTTACAACTCTCTCATGTGAACACGTCTGTTGCTTAGCCCAGTTTGTAGTAATTGATTATTTAATGGAGAAGGAGGCGATGGGAGGCAGCTAGCTCCTCCGGTAGTCTGCTAATCCTTGTGCTAACAGGCTCTGTCTGCTCTCTGTCTTTCAGGGCTTAATTGTACTCTGTTGTTAGAGAGTGAGTGTTCATCTCTGCTGCAGACTCCCACAGATGAGTCCTGTTGTTTGTGTCCTGTACTGTCCGAGGCCTGCTGCTGCTGTGTCTCCCTCTGTTATGTGCTCTTTGCCTGATGCATTGCAGTGTCGTCTTTTGAAAGCCTCTACTTTTTCCATGGTTTCACAGTGTTTTTGGAATGAAAGTCTCTGTGCAGTGTGAACTTTTACGGAGGGGTTCTTTTTTTGTTTCGTGAAACTCTTGTTGGAAACGTGTTTGTGTCAAATACAACCCTGCTCTGTATTTGAATGTAGGTTTGCATCTCTGGTGAATGTGTTTCTCCACTCGCTGACATCCAGATGTTTTATCCAGCAACTCCTAAAGTAGGACATTGTTGTCGTACTTAAAGGGCTGGGTACTGAACACCAGCCTCATCCTGCTGGTTCTCCTGAGTACCTTTTAGTTTGTATTTTAAGCGGTTAATTTCCCCATTTATATTTCCCCTCATAAATCCATTTCTAAGAGAGAAATAGTATAACAACCTTCTTAAAAGGGACAGAGTGCAACCGGTATCATGGAGAAGAAGAAATGTACAAAATAATAAATGATGCTCTCAAATTAATAGAAATGACTGCTCTTGAATCATAATTACGTAGAAAGCTCTATGAAGTATTTTCTCCATTACACTTGCTGGGTTCTGCATAAAAAATTTGACATGTCTCTAAATATTATAAATAAGTATATAATAATAATAATAATAATAATAATAATAATAATAATAATTGTGTGTTAAGTATGGTTTTGGCAATTATTCTAAATTTAGTCTTTAATTTTTTTTAAATAAAACTTAAATTGTTACATTAAAACGTGTTTTTTTTATAAAATATTGTTATTATTGACTTTTGTTGGAAAAAAAGGGAAAAAAGTTGTATAATAATGAAATATTTCAGACTTGTTTCTACAGTACATGCCAAGCTTGTATGTACACCCCACTCTAAGTACTAACAACTTTATTTTTCAATATTGTTTTTTTTTTTTTCTTCAGGGAATTGTTACTTTTACTAGATCTAACTCAGCATACAATAAGCAAACTATATGCCAAATGAAGTACTGCTTTATACCAGTACAGGTACCCAGCCCCGAGTACTTTTCATCTGAGTGAAAACCTGTTTCATGAGAACTAATCGGAGATAAAAAAAAAAAAAAACATCTTCATTTTGCATTATTGTTTCATGACTCCAGCACTAATGTGACGAGTCCAGTGCTGAACTGAACTATGTGCGTGTGTTTCGGCAGATGTGGGTTACCCTCTGTCCCGGCCGGTCCCGGAGGAGGAGAAGCCGTTCAGCGAGGAGTTGCTGCAGAGCGTGGTGAAGAGCATCCAGAGGAACGACGTCAGCCGGCCGATGGCTCAGCTGCTGCAGCTGCTGGCTCAGACTCTCGGAGTCAAAAGGCAGAGGTCAGCATTGACGCGTCAAATCAGGATTACTTATTTAACTTTAGAGCAGGGCTCTTCAACGGTTTTTTTAAGCCAATGAGTCGCACATGCGCAGTAGCTAGGTAAGGACTACTAGCTAGAAGCTAGCGCTGCTAGCGGTTAGCCACCTTGTTCTCAATGGCAAAACACTGCTACAACACTATAGAACTACTTACATGTCCCTCGTCTGCAGGTATTCCACGCAAAGTTGGAAGTGTGCCCTCGTTTAGAAGAAGTCTCCCGGCTAATCCTGCCTTGTACTGACCGAAGTTGGAGAAACAGCTAGCTGATGTGGTATTAGCTAAAGTGGTTAGCACACACCAAATGTTTCGGCCGATGACATAGACGGCCCTGCCTATTTTCACCGGCTCAACCGGAGACTAGGTTTGCACGATATTGACAAAATGTGATATTGCGATATCGATATTAATTTCGATATTTTTAAACATATGTAAAATTACAAAGGTTATGGGAAAATGCATCAAAATAGATTCATAACAAATACAACACAAGGTTTATTTCAACTGACAGTCATATTGGACTGGTCCAACATGAATAAATAAATAAATAAGGACCATGACTACAGAACAGGACATGGTTTACTGGTTGGACAGTATAAAATAAATAAATAGAACAGGACACAACTTTTCTTTCGCTTCTCTCATTCGTTCCGTTTTGTTGTCTCTTATCTATTTCTTCACTTATTGTCACTCTGTTGAAATATGCACACACGTGGTACGCTCCATAGGGTTTGTCACGTAGTGGACGTGTGCTGACGGGTACTAACGTGTGCACGTGGCATGATAACTGGCCAATGAAAAATGATTATTATAGCGTTTCATGCTCTGAATTAAACAACACTAAGCCACACAGCCAACACACATTCCACAAAATAAACAAAATATTGCATACTTATCGCAACACTTTCGATATAATATTGCGCAATGTGATATCGCTATAATGATATTGAGTCGATATATCATGCACCCCTACCGGAGACTGAAGGCAGGACACATTCAGAAACCTGTATCTCACTCAAAACAGCATGGATGTTTTTTTTTCCAAGTTTATATGTGTGTGGGCACTTTAATGCATCAATAATTATGATCTCTATAATATATGTATTTTGAAATTCTGCATAAAGAGTACTTTTACTTTTGATACTTTAAGTATATTTTGATGCTGATACATTATGTACTTTTAAGTAAAATTTGTAAATTTGAATGCAGGACTTTTACATTCACTTACAGTACAATAACAAATTTAGTGGCTTAAAAAGAGAGTCTGATGATTTCAAACCGTCCCATTCTTTATGAAACTGATATGATAATTGCTATGAAGGCAGTGTATCCAGTTTGCCTTGTAAATCAATCTGTATTATCATTGTTCCACTCGTATTTTCCACAAAATATGGCTAAATACACTGCGTCACAGAAGTGTATGTTATTAAACAAAAATAATTTTGGGTTAACTTATTATGTGGTTGTATTGAAAGAGTAAAACATACATTTGTGTTTAGAAAAGGAAATGATGAGAATGATATGTTTTAAAGCAAATTGTAAACTCCAGCGACTCTCCTCCTCCTCAGGAGTTTGTACAGAGACGTCCTCTTCCTCTCTCTGGTGGCTCTGGGAAAAGATAACATTGATGTTGGTGAGTCTTTATTTGATGTTTAAATGACTACATGATGTCATAATGTCACAAATTCCAGTTTTAAAGACATACCATTATTTTAACAGTATTGTATCAGTATCAGTGGTTTAATCTTTTGTTTAATATATACATTTTAGTTGAGTTTTGGGATAAAAAAAATTTTTTTTATTCAAGTAAAAAAAAAAAAGAATTCAAGAATTTGGTTTAAACCTGCAAGAATTGATTTATTTGGCCACGAGGGGGCAGCATGAACAAGCTGACCCAAAGCAGAGCATGGGAGTGGAGTGGACAGGTGAGAGTTTCCGCTCCTTGCTCACGGAGCTATTTCCCGCTCAAAGCCGCTCCACGCTCAACTCTGATTTCATCCCGCTCTCCTCAAATTGCTCACGTCTCGCTCCAAAAAAAGAAGCTCCACAAGCAAAAAGTCCGCCGGATGACGGGCACTGGAAGCTTGGAGAGGGAGGGCGGGCGCCGTTCACCTGCATGTACTGTGCTGCAGTAACACCGAGACGGGCTCTGGCATGCTTCGAGCCAATACCGGCTCACACTTAAACCTTCCTCCACAGCGCTGCGGAGGAGGGTCTGGCTAGTCCACACAGCATTCCGGGATGGGAGAAAGACGTGCTGTGGTTTATTGGCATTTCTTTAAACCAATCACAATCGTCATGGGCGGTGCTTAGTGCCGGACGGAGCAACAATGCAAAATAGCCTTGGGAAGGAACTTGTTTTGGTGGAACGTTCACGTTCAAAGGTTGTTTTAGTTGTACAACAGAAAACTCAGATTGGACAGATAGTCTAGCTAGCTGTCTGGATTTACCTTTATCTGAGGAGCAGTTAACCATAGTCCTCATAAATCCACCAGAGTTTAGAACGCCAACACAAAGGAAGCGGAAGGTGAGGGACATTGGGCCGAAAAGAGAGAATTTCCGGCGGCAACGGAGCAATCCTGGAAGTGGAACGTCGTGGATATAGACTAGTAGGACACTAAAACGCTCCATAGAGCTGAGGAGAACTGCAGAACCAGTTGATATTCTCTGAGCGTGTGCACGTAGTCATTTGATCTAATGACGATGGAAAAATATTGTTAAGAGCAGCTTTCAAAGGATAGAAATGGTAAAGCTTGATTAAAAGACTCTTTTTGTTTCATCTCTTCTTCCCTCAGACGCCTTCGATCGTGAGTACAAGTTGGCGTACGACCGCCTGGTGCCGAGCCTGGTGAAGCTGACCCATAACTGTGACCGTCCTCCCAGTGCCGGGGTCATGGAGTGCCGCAGGACGTTTGGAGAGCCTTACCTGTGAAACTCTCGCCTTCGCACAAACCAGGATCAACTCTCACCGCCCCCCCCCCACGTCATCGCTTTAAGACGAGCTCAGGAAACCTGTTGGAAGACTGTGAATGTTTTTGAGAAAACTCTGCAAGTGATCATGAACAGGTACAGTGGACGGCGTTCAGCGTTACGTAGCCTGGAACAAAACTTAAAAAAAGAGCCCTACAGACTTTATCTCAACTAACTGAAGATGGAAACGCCACTCACACCGTTCATAAACACGTTTCTTTGGAAATCCTGTGGAAGTTATACTGTACATACACAGCAGTAGAGGATCTTTTTTTTTAAATGCAACATTTATATTGTATAGTCATACAGCAAATGAAGACTAATATTAGCAATATTTTAACTTGAAAACTCTATTTATACAAAGTAAGCTTTATTTATTGTAGCGTCTTCTTTATGTTGGCGTTTAGTGTTTTATCGTTGTCGCCGGGTGTTTGTCGTCTCGCAGTTTCAACCGCAGCGCCCGAAACACAATGTTGTAGTACGGATTTAGTGTCTGTTGTAAATGATGTCTAGGTTTTGTGTGCTTTATGAGTCAGAGCATCAAACAAAAAAAAAGGTTTTAATTAGAGCTGCAATGATCAGTAAATCGGCAAAAAATGAATTCAAGGTTTTGGACTGTTGGACTGAAAATGATGACATGCTTTATGAATTGACAAAATAATCAGCAGATTGACCAAATGTTGCCAAAATAGTTGCAGCCCTAATTTAAATGTTAAAAACCACTTTTTAACGCTGCCTTTAATCTTGAATGTTAGTGCAGATTCTAAAGATAAATGTCCGCTGTACTGCCACTACCGTTAACTACAACGCTCTATATTTCATTCATTTTAACTTCCAAGTTTTGTTCCTAAACTGAATATTTTTAGTGTGTTTACAAAACTTGTTTTTGAACTTTAAAGGTCCCATGGCATGAAAATTTCACTTTATGAGGTTTTTTAACATTAATGTGAGTTCCCCCAGCCTGCCTATGGTCCCCCAGTAGCCAGAAATGGCGATAGGTGTAAACCGAGCCCTGGGTATCCTGCTCTGCCTTTGAGAAAATGAAAGCTCAGATGGGCCGATCTGGAATCTGCTCCTTATGACATCATAAGGAGGAAGGTTACCTCCCCTTTCTCTGGTTTGCCCGCCCAGAGAATTTGGCCCACCATGAGAGAGAGAGAGAGAGAGAGAGAGACATCATGGCTTGCAAACAAGCAAAGTGGCAGTTGGTCAAGGCCACTCCCCCACCCTCCACCTTGCCCCCCCCACCCTCCACCTTGCCCCCCTCCCCCCTCTCTCCTCCTCAATAGCATTTAAAGCTACAGACACAGAAATGGCACATCCTAAGGAAAGCTCATTGTGGGACTGGCTCTAGTGGCTGTAATTCTGCACCAAGGCTGAATTTCACGAAAGATACTTCAGGTACAGTATTAGGGGACCACTAAGGTCTATGTAAAAGCATCCAAAAAGCAGCATGTCATAGGACCTTTAAAAAAAGTTATCGTTCATACGATGACGAAATATTTACTTTGCTCCATCAGTGAAACGCTGCACCGCATCAGTATTACTGCTGATCGTCTTCGTACTAAACGTGCTGACTCACTACAGTATGAAAGGTTTGTCCTAAATATACAAAACCAAATAAGATGCCAGCCCAGTCACTTTTCTGTACGTAGTCACTGTCGAAAAACACTTTAGTGTGAGTTAACGTTTTGGCAGCCATGTTGGAGGTTTACAGTTCTTTTTACAAAAGCCTGTTGCATCTCTTAAAACAAAAATTCAGGTATATTGCAACTTGGGATTTTAAATTCCGTAATGTTATCCTTCATTTCTGTCAGCTACTATAACATTGCACTCGCCAAAATAATAGCTCACGGCGCTACAACAAAGTCTGACAGGACAAGAAACAGTTGTTTTTTTTTGGGGGGGGCATTTCTGCCTTTTTTCGATAGGAAAGCGGAGACATGAAAGGGGGAGAGAGAGGGGGGAAGACATGCAGGAAAACCGTCACAGGTCAGATTCGAACCCTGGACCTTCTGCGTCGAGGAATAAACCTCTGCACACGTGCGCCCACTCTACCAACTGAGCTAACCAGCCACAAGAAACGAAAAAGAGGTTTTTCTGTAAGGTGTCCTTAAGTGCTATGAAAGGCGCCCATAAATAAAATGTATTATTATTATTATTATTATTAAACATGAACAGTCAGTAGATCGGACAAACCCGTCCGTCCAGATGATCTAAACCACTTTATTTGGAGGTAAAACAAAGTGAGCACACACCCAATCTGTTGGTAATATCCCAGAAAAAGAAGCTTTACCCAGGCTTTTTTCTAATTATTTAGATATGCATTTACATAACCAGCCTTTTTAAATGTTTATGCATGTACTACATGTTCGCCCTGTGACAGTATTAAACAAGTGAATCTCTCGTTAGTGTGTTCCACATCAATTGATGAGCTCTGGATTGTTTTTAATGTGAGTGTTGCACCCAAAGGTGGCTTCTGTGATTTCTCTATGGTGCATTATTAAGATTTTATGATTGTCATCGCATTGTTTTTTTTTTTTTTACTATCTGTGCACATACATTAAGAACTTCTGTACAAAGCACAGCTTTGGGAAAATGTTTAAAAATACCCCACACGGTAACATCTTGTTTCATGCACCAGCTTTATCTCCTCCATACCAAAAAGGGATTCTCATTTCAGTGCCCACAGGAAATAATTATGATGCAGTAACAGAAGGTAGGAGAGCGATTCTTTTCTAGTTGGCGTTTGCCATTTCACCACATTAATGAATGAACAGAATTTTTTGGATCCCACGGACGCTGGAGCCATTTCAGAATCATTTCCAAGTTAAATATTTTCAAAACATGATACCATGGCAACATTTAAACTTTATCAATGTAAAGATATATTTTCCCCCTCCAAACCATTTCTTTGAAAAAATGCCCTCTGACGAGATGGACATCATGCACTAGTGTTTGTAAAAGTACAGGAAGTAAATCAGGACTTTAATATAGAAAATGCAAAACAAAGGCACACAGATCTGTAAATGTGTGACTTCATATTGGGATGTATACCAAAATCTCAATTTCTGCATTTTTAAAGCTAAAGTTCTGATTTTATTTCCATTAAAAGGATGGAAGTGAAACAGATATTTGCTGCGGGTTGTTAACGTGTTGAAGAGATGCTGTCGGGGGAAATAATGCCAAATAGATTCTGGATAGAACTGGATGTAAGCTGGATAAGAACTCGTCAGTCAGCACACATTTCTTATCATTTTCATGTGTATGTTAATCAAAAGTGAAGACTGACGCAATGGTTAAAGGAGGACCTTCAAGTCTAAACTCAAGAAGGTCTCATGAATGTCAACCATGTGTGTAATTTGTGGAAACCACAACTGGAAAAGGCAGCACGTTTCACTTTGCCCCTAAAAAGTGAACCAGGAGGGGACACATCAGCTGGAAGAAAAGCTGCCATTCATCTGTGGGTTTTTGTTGTTAAAAAGTTGTACAAAGTGAATGATTTTGCAGAATCTGGGGCCATGTACATTTTACCTCGCCCTTTGTAGAAATCACATTTTATAACATGTGCAAAAGGTCCCTTTTAGATGTGGTGAAGGTTCTGTACAGCGACCAGATCTCCAGGACTGTTTAACTGTAAATAAAATCACTTACACTCATTGTTGGCTTTTTGTCTTCTCTTTTTAAAGTACTTCTGCAATACTAACTTTTGAGTTATGGCTATGAGGAAAGCAATGTTGGTGGATCTAACTGTTGAAATGACTGCCATGATGAAATTTCTACAAATACGTATGGCCCACAATTATCAAGGTTCTGAGTCTGGAGCTATTGACCACTGGTAATGCTATGGAGCAAAGTTTTTTTTCCCCGACTGGGTCCCTGTAATGTTTCCTTTTTTGGGATTGTTCAGGTGCCGCCAGAAATTCCGCCGGATGTCCCTTATGAGCCCGATAGCCGTTACCTTCCGCTTTCTTTGTGTTGGCATTCTAAAATCCGGTGGATTTCTGAGGACTGAGGACTCTGCAGGGCAAATCCAGACAGCTAGCTAGACTATCTGTCCAATCTGAGTTTCTGTTGCACGACTAAAACTACTTTTGAACGTACACGTGTTCCACCAAAACAAGTTCTTCCTGGGGGAATTTTGCAGAGGCACCGTGCTCTGTCCGGCGCTAAGTGGCGCCCATGACAATTGTGATTGGTTAAAAACAGCAGCGCTGTGGAGGAAGGTCTGGCAGTCCGAGACTACCTTTTGTTTATATCGAGAACATGCAGTAGGTCTCTGGTGGCTCCAACTCATTTCAAACACAACAATGCTCAACACTCAGTAGCGTTGGAAACGTTGCAAAGCACCCACAAAGGCAGTGAAGAAGAAGAAGACATGGATGTAAACATGGATGTATTAAGAGAATGTCAATGTGAGTTTTCCACCTATTCCTGCCCTACTGTGCTGTAATTGGCTAGCATTAAACCTAACCATGACTTCTTCTAACGTTCGTGCACCGTTTTGCTAAGGTTGCTGGGTTGAAAGACAACGGGCTTTGAGGTGCGTTTTCTTTTGTTTGGTGGGTGTGTCAGAGATGTTACCCAATCAGCAGCAACGTGAATGTCAACTCGTGCACCAAAGCAGGGTGTTCAATGCACCACCGTTTCAGTTTAAATAAACGTATTGCTACGTTTTGTCGAGGTTGAACGTCGAGGTTAGCTTTTTTTTTTAAATTGGCTTTGCTTAAAGCTACATTGTGTAAGAATTTCTCCCATCTAACAGAGGTTTTTGCTAAGAATCAACTAAAAAAATTACACAATGTAGGTTTAACATAACTTTTGATTACAAGAAAACTCCACAGGGCACCTTTAAGTTACTGTCAGCCTCTACAAGACTTTGCTAACATACTAACGTCATCATGCAAACTGTATGCATGGTAACAGCAACATACCAAATGCTAGCTTGTTACCATTCTTCCTGTGAACTTGTTAACATTAGCATGCTAAAATGCTAAATCCTAGATGCCACTTTCATTCTTTTCCCCAATAATATTGCACACACACGACTCCAGTTCACTGTTAAAAAAATAATTTATTGCAGCATGGAATTTTTATTTGAAATGCTGATAGTTTTCCTATCAATAATACATGTTTGCATCCACTTTAATCCAACAAGAGCATTTAACAAGACAGTAACATCTGACAATGTGACACCTCTCAGGGGTTTCTCACAGCTAAGACACACAATCACGGTTTGTCTCCACCACAGTTAGGTTGACAAAATGAAATATTTGTTCACACAAAAACCTTCTTTTCTACACTGAACAAACACAACTTTGAATACAGAACTGACTTTTAGAGAAAATACTGAACATGCAAAACTGAAGTTGCATCTAGCAGTTTTGAGTTGCTGCACAGTAAATGTGAAACTTCCACTGCTGTAGTGTATTTAGTTAACGTATTAAAGTCACAAACATTCAACATTCATCAACATCATTAAATATTGAAACGAAAACTCACCACCCGAAAACTCTTTTTAAAATGGTCAGTGGTGATGATCTGTGTTTGTTGCATTTCTGGTACAGTTTGATTGTGTGCTTTTCTATTTTCGTTGTAGATAATTGTGCAGTCACATCCAGATATTTCCAGCAGCTACAGTGGAGTCTTACAGCAGAAAACATATCTAAAACAGGTTGTGTTAAAGTGCTCATACTTAGCTTTTTCCCTTTCCTTTATTGTGTTATATATCTTTTTTGTGCACGTTGTAGGTTTACAAAGTGAAAAAGCCCAAAGTCCACCCCAAAGGGACTTACCATCTCCAACAGAAAACACTGTTCACAAACTGCTCCAAACAGCTCTATTGTAGTCCAGCCTTCACTTCAGAGACAAACGTGGTCACTTTGTAACACACGTTATAATGCTCGCCTAGCTGCTAGCGTGGCACACCCTCATACTCTGCTTCTGACTGGCTAGTAGTCCTTACCTAGCTACTGTCAGGGCACGACCTCATACTCTGCTTCTGACTGGCTAGTAGTCCTTACCTAGCTACTGTCAGGGCACGACCTCATACTCTGCTTCTGACTGGCTAGTAGTCCTTACCTAGCTACTGTCAGGGCACGCCCTCATACTCTGCTTTTGACTGGCTAGTAGTCCTTACCTAGCTACTGCGCATGTGCGACTCCCAGAAAGATGGAACAGAAGTGTGATGCCTCACTCTGTAGCTAAAACAGAGAGCTCAACACACAGGGTGAAAAGAGGAGCTGCAGCAATGTGCAGTACAACAAAAATATGGTGTTTTTTGAAAATTAAACCATGTAAACCTATTCTGATATGACCTCTAAATACAATTATGAACCTGAAAATGAGCATAATATGAGCACTTTAAAAAAGTGAGGGTTATCTTTTCTTTTGCACCAAAGTTAAATAGTCTTAAAGGGTAAACTAATCGTTAAAAAGGTGAAAGGACTAATTTCTAAACCCACAAGTGCAGGAAAAAGACAGAAATGCACTGCAAGCATTTTAATAAATTTAAAGAGGAAGTCCACACTAGTTGTTTTTTTTATTAATCAGATCAATGTTGGCATATGATGTTAATACAGATTACACATTTTGTGTAACAGCTTTTTCTACTCAAAATTTGCTTGAATGTGTCTGAAGGTTTGGTTCAGCCCTATTCTCTCTCCCCTCCCTAACTAACGTAACAGCTTTGTAAAACAAAGCCAGAGTGCACTTGGAGTGAAAATGTGTGGGAGCCCTGAAACAATAAATGTGGGTGTTTTGATGTCAGGGTTTTTCCTGGTTTAGCCTTGGCCTTTTGGGGAGGGGAGGGAACTACGCACGGCAGTAAGCATGACCGGTATGCGTACAGTAAATGAGTCTGTGTTACCTTATTCAACAGAAATCTATACAGTTACCTGTTATTTCTGACATTTTGATAAACACAAATGTAATGTATGCTTGAGTAAATAAAGCCCCAATTAACAAAACTGGTTTAAAAAATAATATTAATATTTAAGGGAGTCCGGTACAGCCTGACTCTGGAGATGAAACTGAGATTAGCTCTCATATTCAAGTTCATGTTCTGCTTGTTCAGCAGTTGTTTGGTATATTGCTCTTAAACACATTAATTGCTGTTTTTATTCTCAATTCTTGTCATTTTGGCGTTGGGGATTTTCCTTTGGGGCTGGCTAAAACCTCTTTGAGGGGCGCCAAAAATACCTCTATGCAGGAAAAACCCTGGATTTGTGTCACACAATGCTAGTGTGTTGCTGCTTATTTATTTTTATTTTTTTTCAGAGTAAAATTACTTCTGTGGTGACCGAGATTTGAGGCTGACTGTGAAACCTAGAAAAGACTAGCACACTTTGCTTTTTACATCAAGACTAATTACCTATTACTACGGAGACCCCTGACGTCAGCTGAGAAAAAAAAAACTAAACCGTGCACACAGAATAAAAATCTGTTCCCTCGATTTCATAAACTGTTCGCATGGATTCATAATCTGTGCCCTCGGTTTTATAAACGTGAGCAAAGTTAGAAAGAGTTTCACAGATTCCAACTTCCGGGATCACTAGAGCTCAACAGTGACCGCCCACCTTTTTTTCGGCTCTGTCTCCGGAAGTGTTCTTCCCCGTTCAATTGTTTCATTGACGTTTCGAAATTTGCTCATATAAAGAGTTTTAAGTCTGGAACCCAGTCAACCAGCTACGAGATGAATAGTGAGCATAACACTTGATTCAGCACAAAAAAAACATTTTGAAAACCGCGGAAAGGGAAAGGTACAAGACCGTGTACAGAAACTATCATAGACTTCAATGGCAGAAGCTCGCTCTAGTTGTTCACAGTTTAGCGGGTACGGTAAACGTTTCTATGGTAACAGCGAGTTGGACCAGAGACATTGCTGTTACACTTAGGATTGTGGGTAGTGTAGTTTTTCTCCATTCAATCGCAGATAAAACATGTTTTATTAAAACAAGGTTGATTTCATACAGACTTTTAACTTCTTCAGGAGCAGAAACCTTTCACAACCAGCTCGTGGTCAGTCTACCTCGGATGGTTAAGACATTATGACTGATATCCTAAATCCTTATGGAGAAAATCAATGGGATTTTTACTTCCGGAGTCAGCTGTGGGCGGGACTGTTGAGGTCTATTACTCTATAGCGAAATGTTATTAAATCACAAACGACGCATCTTTCCTAACGTAGTAAGGTAAACAACTAGCTACAAACTCATTTTCGTCAAAACGAGCCGTCCTCCAACCTGGAGAACATTGGTCTCTACGAGCAGCCGGCGGTGAGACGGCAGTGAGACGAGTGCTTAGGGACCGTCTACAAACTACAACACCGACACAAAAATATTTTATAATTTAATGATTAAATAAGGAGGTGTCTCCAAACTTATTTTTTAAAAGTGCGGTAATTGAGGTAAGTTTGGAGACACTACCTTATTTTATTCTGTGCGCACGGTTTAGTTTTTTTTTCTCAGCTGAACCCAGGGGGGCTCCGTATATTACTCTCAAAGGGATTGCATAAATGCATTCTGGGAATTGTAGGAAACCAATTTCTGACATAGAGAACGCAAAGGATAATTTTGCAAACCAGGGTTGTGTTTGAAATCACTCCCCTCGTTTTTTTTTTTGTGTACTATATAGTGAATACATTTCACACAATTCAGACACAAATAAAATGGCGGAAATACAGCGCAGTACACAACAAATAGAGTAATTTTGGACACAGTTATCACAAAGTAGCTGCTGGAAAATGTTGACGATCACAGACAAATAATGTAAAACTATGTTGAGGGTGGATTTTTTTTCCCTTTAAAAATCACTGCTCGTTCAGTGTTCCTACTAGGGGTGACCCCCAAATAGTCGAATATTCAATGCTTCGATCGAAGGAGCCTGATTCGACTGCCAGTCTCACAGTTGAATCTTCGCAGCGGCGGAAAGCCCAGTCCAGACCAAGGATTTGCGACGAGCTGAAACTTGTAGCTACTTGCAACGCGCCGGTCTGCAGCGTTCTGAAAGCTGCCAGTTCACACTAATGTGACGAGACGAGACGGTGTATCATCTTCAGAGCAACGACTCTTTGTACTTCCGTTCTTAACTTCCGATTTTCTGGCTTTTTTTTGTAGCTGGATATCATCTGTTGCGTCTAAATATGAATGTGATAGTTAGTGATAGTGAGATATTTGCTACTGCTTCTTTTCTAGTTGAGCTGAAACGGCGAAAATGATCGACGGAATGCAAGACTTGACAATTCTGATAAGACTATGAAAATTCTTAGCCGGGGACACCCCTAGTGTGCTCTAGGTCAGCCTTTGGACACCAGGTTTGGTTCTTCTACCTAAGGGCGTTTTCACACCGACAGCCTTTAGTTCGGTTGAATCGCACTAGAGTTCGTTTGTCCCGCTGGTGCGGTTTGTTTGGGCAGGTGAGAACACGGCATTCATACTCGGGTGTGCACCAAAAGCGGACCAAACAAGCGTACCGAGACCTGCTTGAAGACGTGGTCTCGGTATGCTTTCAATCGAACTCTGGAGCGGTTCATTTGTGGTGAGAACGTGATCTGTACTCGAACCGCACCGACTATACGTACTCCGCAAGTCTGAGCTAATGTCTCCTGTAGTCAGGTGTGTTTAGCAATCTGCGATGCAGCAGAGCAGCAAACTGTAGCAGCTTGCAGTGTTTCTATCACAGAAATAGACTGCGGTCAAGCTCGGCGTCCGTCACTCGCATCTCCGTGGTCAAACCAGCTGCCGCTAAAATTGGAGACAGACGCCGGCCGAGCAGAGCGAAGTCTTGAGGACCAGAGCAGACAAAGTAACATCTCTTGCGAAACAATGTCTGATCATTTTAATGAAATGAGCTGGTTTGACCATGGAGATGCAAGAAATATGCACTAGTCCAGAACACAGGACCTTCTTCCTGTATTTACTTTCTTGTTCCCGCCCCAAGACACATCTGACCAATAAGAGGAGTGGACGTTCTTGCGTGATTTGTAATGGTGCAATTTGGTACGCTTGGGTTTTTCCAGGTGTGAAACCAAACCAAACCGAACCGAGGGCAAATCGCTCCAAGTTTACAAACTCACCAACTGATTCAGACCAAAGCAAACAAACTACAGGTGTGAAAACGCCCTAACACATCCTACAGACAGGATTGAACCCGTCTGGACGTACGTGTGCTGCTTGGCCCGTCACCTCAGATGGAAACGGGGCAGGTGAGGATGCGATCCTCCAGCAGGACGCTGAGCACGAGGAACACAAAGTACAGTACGAACATGGTGAAGCCCAACATTCGGCTCATCTTCCAGCGGCAGACAGCGATGGAGATGATGACGAAGAGGAGCATGAGGAAGAGCAGCACAATGGCGCAGAACAGGCCGTTGGAGCTGACCGTGACCGGCTCGCCGTTGTGTAAGGAAGTGTATATGAGCCACGGGACCGGCAGGCTAAAACCAGAGAGAGTTTACAGTTCACATACTTTATCTGATTGCTGCCAGTTAGACAGTCTACATTAAAGAGGAGCACTTTAGAATAAACATCGCTAATAAATGGTAAATTGATAGTTATTTAAACTTAAGTCAATAGTTGTTATAATTTATGTTTACTAATTATTAATCATGCTAGAACTTATGTTATTTAAACAGTTTGTTAATCACATCATAACATTTTATACATTATATTAAGAATTGGTTAATGATTAAGAAATAGTTTATGAACCGTCAATAAACATTGTTTGGATGACTATTATAAAGTTGCATCTGATGATTATAACACCTTGTTAATAGTTAATTAAGGCTTTGTAAAGCATCTATAAACATTAAGATTATTATCATTGCACAAATAATCAGATGTTCATCGCTTTTATAGATTGCTAAAAAAATATTTGATGAGGACAAATTAATGTTACTTGATGCTTTATAAACCACTTAATTAATCATTAACTAATTATTATAAACATTAGTTGCAACTTTATAATAGCCATCCAAATGTGTTTAGATGGTTTACAAAACAATTAACCATTGACAAAGTATTAACTATATATATTTATAAACTTATTTTATAATACACTGAACTAATGATAAAATAACAAAAATGATAACATTACTAATAATTAGTAAACATTATACATCATAATTTCATTCTTTAACAGTTAAATAACTATCTTAACTAAAGTTTAATTAACTATCAATTTGCCATTTATTAATGATGGTTATTATAATTAAAGATGGTTATTATAAAGTGTTACCGAGAGATGTGTCGCAGTCACTCACCCTACAGTGATGTCGAAGATGTTACTGCCCACCGAGCTGGACACGGCCATGTCCCCCAGACCTTTCCGGGCCACGATCACGCTGGTGATCAGGTCAGGGATGGACGTCCCGGCCGCCAGGATGGTCAGGCCCATGATTTCCTCTGAGATGCCAATAGTCTCACCCACCTGTACACAAAAAAGATTTAAAACAGGTGTTAGTGCCCCCTCCAGTAAAGCATGTAAACTCTTAGCCTTCGTCTTTATTTTGTTATATTGGTGGTTTATTTTGAATATTATTGAATGACTGAAAATCAATAGTTTTTTCGTTACTGTAAGTCTGCCAAATAACCAGCAGAGACTCCAGAAAGCCCTCCGTAATGTGTGTCATTTTCACACTTTGTTTTTTTGTACAGATTAAATTCAATTCAATGAAATTTTATTTATAGTATCAAATCATAACAAGAGTTATCTCGAGAAACTTTACAGATAGATTAGGTCTAGACTACACTATATCATTTACAAAGACCCAACAATTCCAACAATTACCCCAAGAGCAAGCATTTAGTGCGACAGTGGCGAGGAAAAACTCCCTTTTAGGGAGAAACCTCGAGTGGTGAGTAAAACTTCTTTTTAGGGAGAAACCTCGGACAGACCCAGGCTCTTGGAGGGCAGTTGTCTGACGGTGCCGGTTGGGGGTGTGATGAACAGTGGCAATTATAGTCACAATAAAGTTAATGGAACTATGAGAAGAAATAGTAGTTGTAGTAGTTCATGGCCTAGCAGGGCACTGCAGGGCGTAGCTGGGTGTAGCAGGACATATCATGACGTAGCCAGGCGTAGCTGGGCGTAACTGGACGTGGCAGGGCATAGCAGGGCAATGTGCGGCGTAGAAGGGCACTGCAGGGCATAACAGGGCGTAGCAGGGTGTAGCAGGGCGTAGCAGGGGGCAAACAAACAAGCAAGATATAACTTGTTAATTAATGAGTGTTAGAGGTGCTGGTAGGTGGGTTTTGCAACCTTTAGACAGAGCCAGGCTAGCCGTTTCCCAGTTTCCAGTGTGTGTGCTAAGCTAAGCTGACTCGTTGCAACGTCATATTTACTGCACAGACATGAGAGTGGTATTGATCTTGTCATTTCTCTTTTGGCAATAAAGTAAATAAGTGAATTTCCCAAAACCTTTCCTTCAAGTGCTGGAGTTGTACGTGACCAGTGGGGTTCTAAAACAAAAAGTGAGTTTATGATTATGTGACTGGCTAAAACACACCTAAAATTCAACAAAAGGATGCGCTGTGCACTGAGGCAGCACCTTAAAACTTTGAGCCCTACCTGCTGTGTTTACAATACTACTGAAAAGTAGCACTCGCATCACATAGACATGGAGAGATATGAGACATTTTCCACACTCAGTACCAAACACAAATGTTGCAGTGGTTTTTAAATTCCTGCCTTAAAACATGACTTGTGTTAAGTGTCAACCAACCTGATGAGCCCACCACACCATCAGGTAGGAGAACACTCCGATCCACAGGATGGAGCCGATAAACGAGATGGCAAAATACCGTCGGGACGCCTGGAAAATACAAAACAAGTTCAGAGAATCTTCCGCAGAACATTATGACCTGTGATGTAAACATGTTAGACAGATTTGTATGCATGATAACCTTTGTTTATTTCCAAAAACTGAAAGCTTATACCTTTCGCTTTCTCAAGTTCAACACCATTCGGCAGATATCAAAACATGTCTGCTAATAAATGAGTGTGGTAGTCTGAGTATTTTTTTTTTTACATGCTAAACATCACTTTGACAAGCCATATTTTTTATTTCAGCAACATGTGAAACACATTACAGTACAGTAGTGTTATGAAATAGGAATAATAAAGAAGATAGGTTAAAGAGTATTAGACCTCCACGTTGAAAGAATTTCATGCCAAAGAAATAATCCACTATTTCCTATTATATCTAATGTTTGTGGATTAATATTACTGCTGCATTAGTTTCACATTGCCAGACCTATCTCCACAGCGCTGCAGAGTAAGCCTGGCTCCTCCACACATACATTTGCATTTCTTTAAACCAATCACAATTGCGGCGCTGAGCTCCGGACGCAGCGAAAATAGTCTCGGGAAGGAACTTGTTTTGGTGAAACATTTACACCCTGCAAAAGAAAACGCCACATACAATATTAAATGAAATTAACGATTCACACAATACGGTAGTGTGAGATATTTAAATTAGCTGGATACATGGTTAAACATCATTTGTGCTTGCCCTGTGTAACGTTACTTTGTCCACAGCAATCCAGCCACAATCGGTCCCAAAACGACCCAGTTGGATAGTAAATCCCATAACGTTAAGCATATTCTTTGTAAATGTTCACAGTCATTCCCCGAAAGAACCAAGCAGGCCTGCCTTGTTGCACGATCCAAATTTTCTTAAAAACTTGCCAATTTCAGCGTGTAGCTTGGTAGCTCTAAGTTTGCTCTGAGTTTTGTAAAACAAGGGACATCCGGCGGCGTCAGATCTTCCGGCAATTATCCAATAAATGAACTGTTGTCGATCCAGAGTACCACTGCTGCATTAATGTGTATGTTGCATTTTCCTGCTGTACATGTTTAAAGGTCCAGTGTGTAACGTGTTAAGTTGTTCATTATCAAAATCTGTGTTGCCCGTTCACAAACTTGTCCTTTTTCATGAATATTTACCACCACCATCAATTCCAAGTATTCCTTTTGGCTTGAAATTTAACATTTGCATTCGTATGAACTGGGGTAGACGCTCCATATTCATCTTGAAATACGTTAGCCGGTAAGGGACATACAGGACACACTGCTCCGCCTTTCGCGTTTTCGCTGTCACATGATAAACTCACAGGTGCTGCTAATGCTGCTAATGGGTATCGTAGCTTCCCGGTCCCGGCAAGTTTGAAGAAGGAAACATGGAGGACCACACGTATTCAAAATCCAAATTTCAGGAACAGGAGTCTTCTTCTTCTTCGCCCAGAAAAAGAAAAAGGATATTGAAAAGAGCAAGAGAACGGCTTTTTAAAGCGTGAAGGCTACCGTAGCTGTAATACGTACTTTGAACTGCGTGGTGCGAGAAAGTTGATTGCGATATATGATCTCAACGCTAGATGGGAGAAATTCCCACACATTGGACCTTTAATGTTGTGCTTGTTTTAACTGCTTTATTGACCGTTGGGTAGTTTAATCTACAGCAATGTAGATTCCTATTCTATAAGATCATCATATGTTTGTAGCGTCGCTGTCCTGTGAGAACCTCGTATCTCTAATAAGTCAACTTTTCACGGTGTCAGAAAAACAGCCCTGTTTTCAGCTTTGTGACGATGCATTTTCCAGCTGATCCAAGAGGCTTTTTAAAGACTTTGGAGAATTTTTTCAACACATATAGGAACACTTCATCCTTCAGTTTATCACAAGCATTCAACATCAACACATCTGGAGATACATGGTTTTCACTGGACAGGAAGGGGAAGAAAAACTGTCATCTGAAAACTAACTAAAGCTGTCAGACAAATATAGTGGAGTAAAAAGTACAATATTTGTCTCTGAGATGTAGTGGAGTAGAAGTATAAAGTTGCAGGAAATGGAAATAATCAAATAAAGTAAGTACTCTGTATCTGGCAGGTACTCACCAGGTTGCGGACGTCCGGCAGCGTGAGCCACAGCGGGAACACGATGGGCAGCAGGAGCAGGTAAGTGGCCTGCTTGCGTCTGGTTTCAGGCCACTCTAAAGACAACGGTTCGTTCTCCTCTTCTTCTTCCCGCTTTTCCTCTTCCTCCTGGCTTTCATCATCATCATCACCACCTTCACTCTCACCAGAGTCCCCGCTTTCCTCGCCTCCGCTCTCGTCCTCAGCGCTGCCCTCTGAGCCCTCTGAACCCCCCGCTGCCGCCTGCAGGAGAGAGCACACCGGTGAAACAAAGGCTGTTTGTTCTAACAAAGTGTGTTCCCCAAACCTTTTCTGTCATGCCCAAACTTCATGTCCCCCTGATGCATGAATTGATTTCATTATTATGAACCGTAATACTGTGGAAACTAGTCACATAAGGAAGGCTGAATTTCATTTGAAATTATATCCAAAACATGACCTGCATGTTTCTCCGTCTCTGTTGTGCAAATTAAAAACAAAAGTTAAACTTATTAGAGGCTGACCTGCTACACCAGGGCTTCTCAAAGTCCGGACCAAGGTCCACATCAGGACCAAACGGCAAGTCAATTCGGACCCCAAAACATTGAAAAAGGAGCTAAAAACATCAAAAGGCGACAAAAAAAAAACTTTGGAAAAAAAGTCTAACGACAAAATCTTCCTTTTACTAAATGAAGCTAAGAATACTGCTGTACTTTTACAGCATGAAGCTCAAAAAAAACGGACCGAATGTTTTTTTGTTATTGTCAATTGTTCTGGACCTTTGACCTGGAATAAAAATCAGATGCGGATCTTTGAGTGATGTGTTTGAGAATCCCCAGTTTTTCTTTTCTTCCCTGAGACAAATCTGTCCATCTTGTGCTCTAGATTGTGTTTTACTTTCGGCATAACCTGAATCTTTATGGCCTCATTAATATCAGAGCACTCTTGACCTTTTTCACAGCAGGAAAAACACAGGTGGAACTAACAATAATTGCTCATTTCCAGAAAGTATTGCAATGCAGCAATTAATCTTTTTTTTTTTTTTTAATCAGGATCTTTGTTTGACAAGTCACAATGTCTTGCAGTTGTGTAATGTAACTTAGTACATTTACTCAAGTATTATAGTATATAGTAGCATTGTGTACTTTTTACCTTTAATACTTTTAAGTACTTTTCTTGATTATACTGAAATACTGTTACATTTTTAATGCAGGACTTTTTTGAATATTTTAACAGTGTGGTATGCGTACTTTTACTTCAGTAGAATATGTAAAACTTCCTCCACCACTGGCCTTTTCAACTTAGTTTCACTCCACATATCCATTACAGAATTCTCAACATCAGGTCTGCAGCGCTCGAGCCTGGTGTCAGATCTTCAAGACTTGATGGGCATTCATTTTTAATGAAGCTGCGGAACATGAGGTTTTTGTACATCATGTGCTATTTATGTTCATAAATGCTTAGAACATTTTTTATATAATGCAACCAGACACATTTGAATTTTCTCTGTGCTTGTGATTCCACTTAAAATGCACTGTGGGGGTAGTAATAGCACTTTAGTTGACTGTGTTCTGATGTGCTGATTAGAGGGCTGAACATCTTGCCTTCAATTTCACTTGAGAAAGGATTATCAGAGTGGCCTTCGTCGAGGCTGTGACTCGTGCAAAAGCACAAAAATCTGGGGTTAGTGAGTCGGTGGGCGGGGGTGGGGGTGGGGGTAGGGCGCTCAATTTCCCTTCTTGATGAAGAGGTTTCTGCTATCAAACATCATCATCAGCAGCTGGAATTTTTTCATTGGGACTTTGTGTTTTCTATTTTAAAAAATGACAACAGAACTGGTTATAAGGATAATAACTTCTTATTTCCCAGTTGTTGAGTTGTAAGTAAATAAACATGGAGTATATCAGGAGGGTACAGATGCTGTTGGGTCTTTCTCTCAGGAAATATTTAACCTTTGACATGGTGGATTGTGTTTTGCAACACGATACAGGGAAAAGAAAAGTTAGTTAGTAGTACACGTAAGTAAAGGGTCATTTGGTCGCATTAGAGATCAAAGTGCTTCTAAAAGTCATGACTTCGAAACTAGAGGATCGAAAGGTAATTTTCAAATTTTTCTTTAAACAGATCTTTGTGAGTAAGTGCTTCCGTTTTCAATATTTCTGTCATCCGGTTGAGATCGTCTCTGCAGGACCGGCCCGTGGCATGGGCAGTGTAGGCAAATGCTAGGGGCGCCGGCAGTCCAAATGATTAAGAAAAATAAATAGATTCAAAAATCCGCCAAAAGACGTTGACAAAACGCCAAAAAACGCTGAAAAAAAAGCATCAGCGTTAACAAAGTGACAAAACTGTTTAAAAAAAGTGACAAAAACATTGAAAAAAAGCGACAAAAACGTCCAAAAAAAAAAAGCCAAAGCAAAAACAGCTAAAATCTTGTCTAGGGCAGCAAATTGGTTAGGGCCGGCTCTGCCTCTCTGCGTACCTTTGACTCGTCTGGCTGGTCGGCCGTCTTCTCGCTCGTCTCTTCTGTCTTCTGCGGCTGGGAGGTGGACGGCTCGGCTGCAGCGCCCGCTGGTGCACCGGCAACACTGGCCGGCTCAGCTGGCTTGTAATCACCATCTGGAGAAAGAGGAACAACTCGCAGAATGACCAAACAAATACACACAGCAGATATGTATGGAGGACTCCAGTTAAGTTCATTCAGTCATCTTTTTTTCATGTCTAGTTATATTGACTTGTCTTAATGTTAAACACGTCAACAGGGAGATCCAGTTTAAATAGTTTGACTGAAGCTGCTCACATACACTTAATTATAATAGGAAAAAAACAATTAAAGATAAACAAAAAAACTAATGTGCATCAGTTAGGATAATGACTGAGTTTTTAAGCCCTTAAGGCTGCAATGCATCTTATGTAGTATTATATAATACCAAAAACAACAGCAACCTTATTAATGAATAATGATAGAATAACAAGAAAGTAACTACAAACCACTATTTCTAATTTTGTGGTGCAATATACGACTCTCTTTCCAACAATTCTAAGGATCTGCAGAAACATGGAAACATCTGAGTGTGTCCAGGATCAGATCACATCTGTACTCTCTTTTTTGTGTAAGCATTCCCAACACTTTCTTAAACTCCTGGATAACTTCTACAGAATTAATGAATGCATAATCCTCTGAAGGTGTTGGCGCTCGTTTCATTTTTTTTTTTCTTTAACAGGAAGTGTTTTTTTATTTCACATTTTGAGACAAAACAAATCATATTTTTAATGTTAGAGCTGACAAAATTATTATTTTGTGGTGTCCAGTAAAAAGTGCCAGTGGGAGTGATTGGAGGTAAACATGCTCTAGTAAAGGAGAAGGGACACACACACACACACACACACACACAACCACCCACACACACACACACACACACACACACAGTCCCATCTGCATGTTAATCCATGGGCTGATTGATTCGGGCTCATTGAGGCCTCTCTAGACTCCCTGCAGCCCCACTTTGCTCTGTACATCAGACTCTGAAGCACCTCATTACTCCACACTGTGACGCACAAACACGCCTGCTGAGAGGTTCTGCTGATTGTGGAGAACAACCTCCTTCAACCCCCAAACCATCTCCGATGATTGACAACCAACCTCTTATACGAGTGCTGCACCTTCAACCAGCCAAAATTAAATATTTACTACAATATTAAGACATAACAGAACATACCTGTTTGTCTTCCTTTGCCATTTTTTCAATGAGAAAATCAATATAAATGTAATTTCTGTGGGTTTGGTACGACGTTTTTAGTTTAACGCAAAGACTGGCGGCAGAGTGAAACTGCTAACCTACCTTTGTCAAAAATGGAAGGATGAAGCTTTCAACAACTCCGAAAAATGTATTTGATGTTGACTAATAAACCGAAGTACATTTTAAGTAGATATTTTGGTTTTAGAGGCAGTAACATGGTTGGAACAATATTGTATTTGAAACGTTATTATGCAAGAAATTCTAAATATTACGAGCATGTCAATGATAATATTAGCCTTCAGGTTAGGCTGCTTCAGAACTACTCAGATTAATTAAACTTTTTCTTTAGTTGTAAACACTTTTTTTATATGGAGAATTCTACCATTAGTAGTCAGTCAGTCAGTAATACAGAAAACAACTCTAAATGCTGTTTTTGGTGAGTTAAAACTGGAGTTGGACATCTTGTCCTGAGCTGGAATTTGACCTGCTGCTGCAAAGAAAACGGCCACCGTACAGAATAAACCATTTTGATTAAGGTTACAGTGAGGTGGAACTCTCTAGTCTGGCTATCTGCAGATCAAGCTCAATCTTTTAAGATGGAACATCAGTCTGGGGAGTCTGCTCTGTATTTTCTACTGCACAAGAGGCGCGATCAACGGCCATAGTCCAAATGACTCTTATGCAATTGGATAGTCCTTCAACCAATCAGACCAATGATCCGGGTGACGTAACAGCGACAGCGGGATCAGCGGGTTGCTACCATGTTTGAATGTAAACAAAAAGCTGCTTGCCGTCCCTTCTCTATTGTCATCGTGTTAAACCCGCCAGTAGCGTGCCAGGTGGATAAGTTTGTGATTGGTTCCCACAAATTTGTAACAGAAGCAGGATAGATAAACATACAGGTTTCCAGCCTGAGCTGCAGGGCGAAATCAAATCGCCGGCAGATCGGGATGGGTTTACCCAGTCTAGGAACTCTTGTGGTATCTTTAGTGGTGATGCTATGATGATGTGTGGAAGAGGAAATCCGCTTGACACTCTCCTCCGCAACACTCGAGAGAAAGCTGCAAGCAGCGATACCGGAGGCCAAGCAATCGTTTTGAACGGGCACTGCACTAGTTGATATCAGTCTTCTTATCTGACTGTGGGCTTTATCGAGATGTAAGAGTGTACCTTAAATCAATAAGCAATAATAAAAGTGTTAAAATTCTAACATACAACTCACCTTCAGAGTGGCGGTGATATGACTTGCTCTGTAATTTGCCCGAGACTGGGAAGTTCAGAGGCTTTACTTTGTTCTTTGCTGCAATCAAGAAAATCATCACTCATATACAACATGAGTCCTTTTTATATCAATTGAGAGATACGTTGTCCACGAGCAGTTTTGTGCAGCCGAGTCAACATGCCTTTGACCTTATGCTCACACTCTGGCATTTTGTAAAGATCGGCGTAGAATAACAAGCCTCTATGAAACAAAACTTTAGTTAATTACCCACAGCTAAATGTAGACCTACAGACACTTGTGATCAATGTTTCTATTCTTTTCCTCAGAGGAGATTCCATAAAATAGCAATTTTTTGGTGCAGATGAAATCTTGGTACAAAGCAGTGGGACAGTGTATAGCTCCTTGTATCCTTGACTTGAAAAAGTATCATGGCCTTCACAAATGTTTGCTTTAGTACTGAGACTTTTCCAAAAATGCATTAACGAATGTCGGAGGAAAATGTAAGATATTGTTTATATCGTATGTTCCCTTTATTTATGATTGTGCTAATAAATGCAACAAACAAAACATTCATATTGAAGAGGATGCACTCGTGAATCCTTTAACACTCATTTTAAAACCTTTTTAACAACCACAGCCTCATAGAAGCTTTTAAGGCTCACATGAGCACCAACTAAGATGCTGTAAGAATCATGTACTGTAATTATTATTCTTCAAACAGCCAGTGTGTGAAAAAAAGCTCAGTGATCTTAACAACAGCACAGAAACAACTGGATGCAAACAACAACAAAAAACATGCAACCATCAAATATATACAAACCACAATCTAATATAACATTCAAAACAAGTTCAGAAACATTTGCAGGACAGAATCAGACCGGACAGAGCACAACGACAACAGACACGACACAAAGAAAGTCTTACCTTTCCTCTGCACTGAGGCTTCCCCTCTGACATCACCATTAAAGGATGTCTCTGATTGGCAGAGATACACAACAGACTAAATACCAAACATGATCAGTCTTCGCCAGTTATGCGACATTTCAATTACACGCACCATAAATATGGAATGAGAATTTCTTAGTGAAACAATGAAATTAAACTTTAAAAATCAAAGAATTTTGCTCCTCAAGTTTCCAAATTGTAATTACATTTTTTTGACGGTCTCAAAACGGAGCAAACATCATTTTTTTTGTGTCAGTCAAATAAAGCTCATGTGGAGGTTTGTGATTAGCCAGACTAAACGTGTTCACTGGTCTTTTGTTTGAGTTACTGACAGGGTTGAACTCAAGGATGCACACATGAACTACAATCACAACGAGACACACGACAGGAAACAACGAGGCAACATCTCGTTGCTGCGCTTACCTCTTGCGCCTTTCCTGGGGCCGGGGGTTTTCACGGCCCCTCTAAGGGCTGCCTCTACGGATGGAAACCCACAGCAACCATTTTAACTTCATCTGACTTATTTGTTTTCTATGTGTCTGCATCTTGTGTCCACTCAAACTGATAGAAAGCATCCGTCTGTGCTGTTCAGTGCCTTTCCAAATGGTTTGGCAGTATTTTGTGTGAATAAATTGTTGCATTTACGTCATCAATGACGTCATCAGTGACGTAAATGCAATAATTTACTCACACAAAATACTGCCACAAACCAAACCAAATTTCACAATGCGGTGCAAAATGAGCTCCATCTTAACCAACTACAACAGTAAAATTCTGCATTAATGCATGAGTACTAAATAATCTAATGATCTAATAGCATCGCTGCCCGCCAAATTCACCCACATTTGGCCGGTGGCAGATGCTAATTTCCAACCCAGTGGGAAAAATTACATTATTGCGGTTTATCACCCACGACAACGACGCTGGTATTGTTTTCACCTTGTGTGCGTGTGTGTGTGTCATCATGGCAAAATGTAGTCCTGAAGACACCTACTGTAGCGGGAACTACGACAGAGGCGGTTTTGAGTAATTTGCCAGGTGTTTAAACATCAGCGGCCAGATTCTTTTCACCGCAATAGCGTCACAACCATGCAAGATGCAGTCACTAAACTTTACAGGTCTGAAGTTGACATCAGAATGAAGGCTGAGTTCAAATATGGGTGTGATCCGAGCAAGGGCGCCCGCAGTAGGGGGGTAGAAAGTAGGGAAGGGGCCAAAGCCCGCCTTTCCGGGTAACCGTGCAAGATACAGTTGGGAAACTTTACAGGTGTGGTTGAGATCAAAATTAATCAGAATCAGAAGATTTATTGTCATTGAACAAAATGAACAACGAAATTTTGTACAATGTTTAAGATGCTGACTGTTCACCACGGTGATGACACGCTGCTGCACCTGCTCCAGACAGATAAAGAGCTTGTTCTGCTAGCACGCTGGCTCTTATCCAGCTTTTATTATCCTGTGTTGAAAAGCTGATTAAGGATCAGCGGTGGCCGAGTGCTGTGAGAGCGAGGGAACAACGACCCTATGAGTTCGAGGACGGGTTGAAGGTCGCGGCGGTTCATCACGCTGCCCTGACTTACAGGAAGTGACAGGACGGACAGAGCTGAGTCGCTGCATCCTAGAGCTGGAACATTTAGTTCATTAGTCCATCGACAGGAAATGGATCAGTCGTTTCAGTAATCTTTCAAGCAGAAATTCACTAGCTCCAGCTCTACAGATGTTCATACTTGATATTAATTAGATTAACTGATAGAAGAATAATTGATATTATAAACAATCACTGGGATATTATGAGGATGAGGTACAAAAATAACAGGACAGTATCAAGTTAAGGTGGACAGCCAAGACAGCAAAGTCTGATGTGAGAAAATCAAAAAAAGTAATTGCGATCAAATAACAAAGTGATACTTTTTTTTTTTTTTAAATGGTGTGTCATATTATCTTGTTTTATTATGTTTGTTCTGTTTTTTTGTTTTCTGAAATGTATTTTGCAACTGCAGATTTACGATAAACTATGAAAACGTTTTCTCTCTCACACCACTCTGGAGAAAAGCTGGCTCCTGTAAATCACTACGGCAGCCCACGGGGGACAGTTTTACCTCTCACGTGTGCCTGAAAACTTGATGGAAAAACTTTTAAAGATCAAATGTAAAAAAAGATTTTAAAAAAATAAGAAAAAAGGGTGCATTTAAACTCTTTATTACAAACACCTCGACCGCCAGGCTGCAGGTTAGATGTTGCTGCGGAAATCGTAATGATTCACGGTTGGTTCTGGTTGTTACCTTCTCCCAGAGGGTCCAGCGTGTGGATCATCAGCTGGAAGATGGTGCTCCTCAGCGAGGTGTTGTGGAGGGACGCCGAGCTGCCACCTCGCTGCAGGACGGGACGCACCTACAGGCCACAAGACATATAGTCAGAAATTAAACTGCAGCAATTACTTATTCAACTCACATACTCACTAACTTGTGTGGAAGTTCAGCTCTTTATTAGACTTGTTACACCCAAACACATCGGTTAGCCCTCATCCTCTCAGACGTAAGTTTAGAGGACCCATGTTTGAATTCTCACAGAATTACAATTGAATTCATATCTTGCTACTCAGTCAGAATCTTATTAACCTGGGGTCCCAGTCTCTGTCACAATAATTATATATGTGATGTTTTAGGCCTATTGGCAGACATCCATTTAAAATGTACGCAATGGCATATAAAGAGCCTTGTTTCCATGTCCACTGAAGTTTCTCAGCTTGCACTCCAGTAACATTTGTGTGGTCCAGGTAGCTTTGCATACAAAAATGGTTGTCATTCGCAAGGCTACTTTTACTTTTATAATTTAAGTAAATTTCCAGGCCTGTACTTTGTTAGTTTTACTTGAGTAAAGAAGTTAAATCAGTACTTCTACTTTTACCAGAGTATTTTTTAACACAAGTATCTGTACTTTTACTTTAGTACGGGAAGGGAGTACTTTTGCCATCTCTGGTTAACTGCTCCTCAGATCTCTGCAGGGTAAATCCAGACAGCTAGCTAGACTATCTGTTCAATCTGAGTTTTCTGTTGCATGACTAAAACTACTTTTGAACGTACACATGTTCCACCAAAACAAACGCCAACGTGGCTCTGTCCAGTGCTTAGCGCTGCCAAAAACAATTGTGATTAATTTAAAGAAATGCCAATAAACCAGAGCACGTTTTTCTCCCATCCTGGAATGCTGTGTGGACTAGCCAGACCCTCCACCACAGCGCTGTGGAGGAAGGTCTGGCAAACCGAGACAACATCAACAATAATACATTTAGTTTTTCGTACTTTGAGTCTTGTTCTGTCCTCTTGTGGCTCTGATAGCGGTTTGATGGGTTGAAGGGAGCTCTGAGGCGGTTCAGGTTCTCCTTTGGATTTATCTTTAGCTTTTGGTGCAGGAGGAGGAGGAGGAGCAGCAGAGGGAGCAGCAGGAGGTGGTGCTGTTGGAGCTTCACTATCCTGTGAAGTCAGTGACAACATAATCAGTTAGCAGCATCTCAGTAATTCAGTGTGCATGCATACAGGGTGTTGTTTGTTCCATTTTGAAACTGAACTAGAGCTGGACGATATGAAAAAAATTGAAAAAGATTTTGACCAAATACATCAATGTCGATATTATGGCGATATAGTAGGGTTGACTAATTGGTGCTTTAAGGCAAATATTAAAACAGCTAGTAAGACAGGTAAGTTCAGAAAAGTACATCACTTTACTGTAATGCAGCCCTTAAAACCAGGAAAAGACAACACTTGTGTCATATCTGGATATTATGATATTCAAAATTTAAGACAATATCTAGCCTTATATCAATGTTGATATAATGTTGATATACTGCCCAGCCCTAAACTGAACTGTGAAAAAATTCTGCATCACACATTCAGTTGTTCAGGTTCCCATTTCCAAATCCTGATCCTGATTGGACAACACACAAATGTGGATTTTTTACTTGACGTTTTTTTTACTTTCTTTATGGGAACGACTGCTTAAACGTCTTCCAGGCTCTTGCCTCACAGAGTGGATGAGCGGTAATTGTCAAATAATCAATTTACTCGTTTTTGTAAAACCAGCATCATTAAAGGGTAACTACCGTTTGTTTTCAACCTGGATTTTACACCACAATTTAGCAAATCACTGCACAATCAAATTTGTTGTTCATTTTATGTTAAAGGGTAACTACCGTTTTTATCAACCTTTTGTGTCTAAGTGACTGATGGAAACAACAATCTTTGAAATTGGTCCAGTATTAAGCAAGATCGCTGTAGTCGGTAGAGGAGAAACAAGCTACAATGTAAGTTAATAGGGCAATTGTCCAGCTTGTATTTACCTTCACAAAAGTGCTCGTTTTGCCACTGACAGGCTCAGATTGATATTCTAAGTGTCTTATCACCACAGCTGTCTCCGTTACTGACAGATAAAGCAGCAATGGTTTGGCATGCAGTTAGACTCTAAAACAGGAGGCGGTCTAAACAACATCATGGAGATGGATGACATGATTACAGGTGATCTTAGGAACACGTCGGTGGTTATTACAGAGAATATATGTTCCTTCTGGATATCGAATTGCATAAAGACCTTGAGGGAGTCGTATGAGTTGTCAAGCCAAATAAAACCAGTTACCAGTTAATTGGCAAACAATGATGCACATCACACCGAAGCGATGAACAGAATATTCATTTTACATCAATTTATTTATTTTGGTTGAGTTGATTTTGTTTTTCATTTAGATATATAATGAAATACATTGTCTCAAATCCTTCGTATGTGCTTAAGAACAAACAGAGTGATTCCCGCCCGAGTCTCTGCAACATGTTCCTGAATGCTTCCCGCGTCCTGTATTCAATAGGTATCCTTCTCTGAACACAATGCAGAGATAAGACTGTAAATACTCAAAAAGGAAAGTGTTGAACAATGCATTTGTTTGAATTCCTGGAAGAGGATATTTTAAATTCCAGTGATTCAGACTCATTAATGTGGCAGCACAGACTGACTGCAGACGTGCTTCAGGCCAATTGAAGAATGTGCGGGCGTACTTGAAATACTGAAACGCGGTTCTGCATGTTAATTACCGGCTCAGACATTTACTGCTTTCTGTCAGCTGCAGGAAGCTGTTAGTCTGCAGGTGTTCTGCAAAAGAATAAGCCCTTTAAAAATAGCTTTTTGTTTTAATTCTAAATTAATAACATCTCTACATACTGGTATTTCAGGATAGCAGAGTGACGTTTCAATCACACGCTGTCTGTGACACCTGGAGTTCTTTCTGTTCAGCAGGATCAAAGGATTTTACACAAATACAGGCTGTCATCTGCTCAGACCCACAAACCACTGTCCCTCATTCACTGTATCCGAGCAGGCGGCAGTCCCAACTGTGAGGAGATGAAAGGTATAGAAAATATACTGTGTCCAGATGGAAGTCTGAATGTCTGTTAACTGCTCTGCAGAGACATGTGTGTTGTGTTTTGTTATATATGGTTACTGTAGGCTTTCTTTTTGCTGAGGGGGGGTTGCACAAAAGCACAATAGTTTAAAATCAACAGCTGATGAGTTCAACACTTCATATTAAGTATGTAAGGAGGTCTTTTTCCTGATGTATCGCAGAACAACTTGCACTTGAAAGGGTAACTACCGTTTTTTTCAACCTGGACCCTATTTTCCTATGTTTTTGTGTCTAAGTGACTGATGGAAACAACAATCTTTAAAATTGGTCCAGTATTAAGCAAGATCGCTGCAGTAGGCAGAGGCGAAACAAGCTACAATGTAAGTTAATAGGGCAATTGTCCAGCTTGTATTTACCTTCACAAAGATGCTCGTTTTGCTGCTGACAGGCTCAGATTGATATTCTAAGTGTCTGACAACATTATGGAAAGGATTTCTAAGGAGGTCGACCTTTCTGTTAAAGATGATCCTTTTTTTAAACATAAACACATCCGCAAAAATGCGTTCACTTAACCCACCAGACTCCATGTAAATAAACAGTCATTTTAGCATCGTAAAATACACTTCATTCAAAGTTCAGCAGAAACAAAATAAAACTATGAAAAGCCATTTTGGGTCATCTTTCCACTTTTCCAACCATCACAACTCTAGTTTTGGTTGAAATAAACACATAGTTTACCGATGTACATGTAAAAATATGTTGGCTCTATACACGCTAAAAGTATGGCTTATTTAAAATGGAGTCTGGTGGGTTTAGCGCTAGCGACTTCAGAGCTGTTTCTGGTTAAACAGAAAGGTCTCAAAGAGGTTTTAAAGGTCTATCTCTGAAGGGATCCTTTCCATAATGTTGTCAGACACATTATGGGGTAGGTGAACGCATTTTCGTGGATGTGTTTATGTTTAAAAAAAGGATCTTACTCTTTAACAGAAAGGTCGACCTCCTTAGAAATCCTTTCCATAATGTTGTCAGACACTTAGAATATTAATCAGAGTCTGTCAGCAGCAAAACAAGCACTTTTGTGAAGGTAAATACAAGCTGGACAATTGCCCTATTAACTTACATTGTAGCTTGTTTTGCAGCTGCCGACTGCAGCGATCTCGCTTAATACTGGACCAATGTCAAAGATTGTTGTTCCCATCAGTCACTTAGACACAAAAACATAGGAAAATAGGGTCCAGGTTGATAAAAATGGTAGTTACCCTTTAACATAAAATGAACAACAAATTTGATTGTGCAGTGATTTGCCAAATTGTGGTGTAAAATATATTGATATCAGGAAAATATTCAGTGTAATATTGATGTTAAGTTGGGTAGACAACAAACAAATTTATCGATGAATTGTTTGGTCTATAAAATGTTAGAAAATTTCTCAGAGCACGATCAAGTTTACATATTCAAATTGCTTGCTTAATCCAACCTATGTTCCAAAACCCCAAAGAAAGTCAGTTTAATGTAAAAATATTTACATTTAAAAAGCTAGAAACAGTGAATTTTTGGTATTTCTGTTTTAAAATGAATTAAACTATTGATTAATTATCAAAATTGTTGCCGATACATTTTCTGTTTAATTAATCTACTTATTGTTTTCGTCTCTACTTTTAACCTGACATAAAACTAAATTTTAGCTCTCGACAACAGACACATAACTGATCAGAAAAAGCCAATTGTGAAAAAACTGTGAAACCAACACTATCATCACTGGAAACATTGCAGTGTAGCATGGATTAGATTTATTTTAAATTGCAAATTAGTGAAGGAGCCATATTGCGGCTGTTATCGGTTATTTGGAGTTACCGACGTGGAATGGAAAGCTGAGTGTTCTGTCATATAACTGATATGACACTGAGGCAGCATTGTATTTAATTATTAAATCAGCTTTGATGGACACAGACTGGTAGAAACACTGGCAGAGGGTTCTTTTCTACAACCTCAGTGTAAAGGCAAATTATATCGTTGTGCATTGCATTAGGGCTGGGCAATATATCGATATTATATCGACATCGATATATGAGACTAGATATTGTCTTACATTCTGGAAATCGTAATATCGTGATATGACACAAGTGTTGTCTTTTCCTGGTTTTAAAGGCTGCATTTCAGTAAAGTGATGTAGTTTTCTGAACTTACCAGCCTGTTCTATTCTTGCCTTTGCCTTTACCCACTTAGTCATTATATCCACATTATTGATGATTATCTAAAATCTCATTTGTACATTTTTTTGTCAAAAGTTAACCCGTATATATGTAATATCGTGGCAATATCGGCATTGATGTATTTGGTCAAACACGTCCTGATATTTGAGTTCCTCCATATTGCCCAGCTCTACATCCAAATGTGTGTCACCAACTGACCTTCTCCGGCTCCTCTGCGGTCCACACCTTGACGATACTCATGTGCTTGTTAATCTGGCTCTTGACCGCGTGCTCGATCTGACTGTTGAACTTCATGAAGCTCACGTAGCAGACATAGCCCAGCACCAGCATCATGCTCTCCCACCACAGGATCATGTTGTCCAGGAAGAAGACGATCAGCATGATCAGGTCCAGGATGTAGAAGGTGACGTCTCTGAAGAGCGGCCACCAGGTCAGGTGCAGCATCTCCCGGGAGAACACGGCGCACATGCCGATCACAAACAGGATGTTGAAGACGGCCGAGCCCACGATGGTGCCGATGCCCACATTGCTGTGGGAGATGAAGACTCCGATCAGGGAGGTGAAGAGCTCCGGGGCAGAGCCTCCGGCCGCCATGAAGGTGGCCCCGGCCACGTCGTCCGAGATCTGCAGCTTGGTGGTGATGACCTCCAGCCCGGGAACAAAGAACTCATCGCAGACGATGGCCAGTGCCACAAACATGTAGATCATGCCGAGGACGTGCAGGGCCACCCATCCCTGCTGTCGCTGCTCCACTGAGAAGATGTCCTCTGGGTAATCGCCCTTCCTGTGAGGGGGCTGAGGTGGGGGGCGAGGGGGAGCGGCGGTGGTTGGTGGCGGTGGAGGAGGTTTGGGGGGCTGAGGATCTATGTAGATACACTGTTCAATGTCTGTCCTGTTGACGATCATCACCAGGGGAGGTGTGGTGCTCTCAGGTGAGACAACCTCCTCCTCCGTCTCATTGGACGCCATCACCTCTCGAATGTTGACCTTTACGTCACCCGCCTCTGCTCCGAGAGCGTCATACGTCTGGGCGGAGGCTCGCGGCTCTGACAGCCTGGCCTTCAGAGTCAGCGTGTAGACCAAACACAGCAGCACACCTGAGACGAGGAAGAGGACACGACTGCGCTTGAGTCTCCTCCTGTGAGGCAAGTGCTTGTTCATTGCCATCGCGGTCTTGACTCCAAAACAGGAAGTTATACCAGATGCATGGCTATTCCTTGATAAGTGCAGCTCCGTTATGTGGCGAGAAGACTCCGCTGGCAGGGAGGAGACACACACCCGTACACAGAGTGTGTTTCATCTTTTACAGCGGGCAGCTTCAACCTGCGGAAGGACTGAAAACAGAAAGCAGTTTAAAAAAAAAAAAAAAATCACATCATCATGAACATGTGCATTTGATATGCCCTCTCTGCTTGCATAGCTGCAGAGGCAGAGCTACTGAGGGGAAGTGCGTGTGTTGGATGGGGGGTGATGGGGGATGCAGACAGCCACCTGTTACTATGGCTACATAATCACACAGGCTTTGGCTTCTCACAAAACAGGAGTGCATTGAAGACACATTAAACATATTAAAACGGGAAGAAAAAAAACCGGACTTGCTTCACAATGAAGCAATTAAATCCGAAATTGCCTCCGATTATATTTAGCGTGAGCGCACGCATGGATACTGATGAAATGCGCGCGTGCAGTAAATGGAACATTAATTAACCCTACCCGTTGTGCATTAAGATGTCTATGTTAATAAAAAGCACCAAATCTGTGACTAACAAAAGGGCGTGTTGAGGTCTAATTGCAGAGTAATTGAGGCCAGCGCGGATTATCATGTAACAAACCATTAATCTATGTTCCTTCACCATCCAATAAAATAATAACAAAGACACAATAAAATCCAGAAAGCAGCTGTGTGCTGTGCGTGGTGGTGCGGGTCTTACCTGTAGCGCCGGCTGCGGCCAGTCCCTCCAGCTGTGCGTAACGGGCGCAGAGATGCTGACTCCGGGTTTTGGGGAGCTACAAGGACGCAGCGCATGTCAGGGCTTGAACGAAGCTCAGCATAATGCTGCTAAGAGGATTAGAAACCGAACACCTCTCATCTTCCCTTTCACACATAACGCTGTATCAATACACCAACATTCAAAGTGGTGTGCTGGTCGCAGCTGCCAATTTGAGGTGAAACCTCTGCTGTGAGCGCGGTGCCTGTTGAATGTAGAATAATTAGATTCTCGGGTGCGGTCAGGTGTAGCCTCATTTTAGGAGCGTGGGGAACTGATTTTATTTGTCTGTTTAAAGAGAAGAACATGCAAATGAATGTGGAAAACAAGTTATCTTTTGGTTTAGCGGAAACATATTTGTTTTGCAGTGAGGATTCACAGCATTTTAAAATGGACAGTTTCACATGTTCACATATGAACAAATTGTGCCCAATTTTTTTTGTCGTTACATGCTGTGACATATTTAGTGTACTAAACGTACTTACAAATTCCAGGTGCAATTTTTAATTGTACGACAGTTTGGTGACTTAGTTCTGAGTTAGTAAAGAGTATTTGGACCGTAATTCGAGTAGACTTAAGTAAAGATGGATCAATGAGAAATGAAGGTAAATGTGACCAAATTATTTTTCACTTTCAAGTTGTTTTTTTTTTTTGTTTTTTTATTTATTTTTAAATTAAACATTTTACGTCCAGTCCAGTCCCTGCTCACTCCCAGGTGTGTTCACTTGTTCTGGTTGATTAGAAACGCTGGGGACTACATGAGGTCACCATACAGTCCAAATAAGGATGATAAAGGTTTAAGTTGTGTACACTTGATGTTCACGTGCTATTATTGCTTACCTGATTCTCTGTATACTGCATTTTGTCAATAAAAATAAATAAATAAATAAAAGGTTTAAGTTGTCCCGCCCTAAAAGATATAACAAAGAGAGTGAGGGAGATGTCAATCAAACAGTCTTCAAAACAGACTTCAAAACAGAAAGGTCCAATCAGGCAAAGTGAAAACACCTGTGTGGTGGCTTAGAGTGGCAGGGGGCCTTTACAGAATCATCATTACTCTGATTATAGTCTAAATCCTCGGCGTTCCATTTCTGGGATTGCTCCGACATTTAGGCTGGATATTACGTTGCCTTGGGCTTCCTTTGTGTTGGCATCGATTTATGAAGACTATGGTTAACCTTTTCTCAGATCTCTGCAGGGTAAATCCAGACAGCTAGCTAGACTATCTGTCCAATCTGAGTTTTCTGTTGCACGACTAAAACAACTTTTGAACATACACACGTTCCACCAAAACAAGTTCCTTCCCGAAGCTATTTTGCAGAGGCGCCATTGCTCTGTATGGGGCTTAGCACCGCCCAAGACGATAGTGATTGGTTTAAAGAAATGCCAATAAACCAGAGCACGTTTTTCTCCCATCCTGTAATGCTGTGTGGACTCGCCAGACCCTCCTCCGCAGCGCCGCGGTGGAGGAAGGTCTGGCAAAGCGAGACTACACTGATTATAAATTCATTGAACTGTTAAAAGAATATCAATTTTTAAAAAACTAGAATAGTGCTGGAAAAATATTTGTTCAATACATTTTCCTTAACTTTTAACACTTTTGTCCTTGCACAAGCTGACATATCCAACGGTTTCCCGGTTTCCCTGAAAGCCTCCTGGACTCTCTGCCAGGACACAACATTTATTACAGGGACACTTTTTTGTTAATCTTTTTAGAAAATCAGAAAGGTTAATGGATAGTTCTGATCTTTTGAAGTGGGGACTATTATCCATAGTCAGTGTTTTAGCTACAGTAGATGGCAGTCGGCACGCTCCCAGTTAGGAGAAGCAGGCAGGAGTACCGACATGGAAACTAAAAAAAAAAAAAAAAAAAAAAACTAGGGCTGTCAGCATTAATCGAATGCCGCCATTTATTAATTTATTTTACATATCACTCGGCTTTGCGCCGTGCCTAACAGGCTACTATTTTGACCCTTTGCCGCACCTTTACTTATCATCAAGCTGCCACTTCCTCGTAACACATCCTGCTTCTGCAGGCTGCAGGCATGATGGAGAAAGACAGCAGCAACACAACTCTGAATGGCGCTTTTTATTTTCCAAAACTCCCGGACGGCTCAGTAGACAAGTCGAAAGCCATACGCACATTGTGTAAAGCCGAATTAAAATATCACCGAAGCACGTGAAGCTTGAGCTAGCACCTACGAGCTAAGCATAGTAGTACAGTTAATGTGACTCAGGTTTATGCTAGCAGGCTCAGGCAAAGCACCACCCTGAGTGCTACTAGCCGACCTGCGGATGAAACCAAAAAATTACTACAGCTCTTGCAAAATGGGTGGCAACTAACTGCAGACCTGTCAGCATCGTAGAAGACTCGGGTCTTAAAGACTACGGTTGGCATGTTCTGACCCGTCTTATACATTGCCGTCGAGGGGGACAGTAGTTTTACGCATACACACCCTGTATGACACGGAGAAAGCAGCCCAACTGGAACAGCTGCAAGGTGCCGCAAACACTGTCTCATTAACCGGTGATCACTGGGCGTCAGTGAGTAGTCAACATTATTTAAGAGTTACTAAACACTATATCGACTCTAGATTCAAATGTGTGACTAGATTCACACATTTTCTTTTGTTTACAGTAAATAAATAATAAACAAATACAAATCTTAAAGTCCAGTTCATAAAGTAACTTTCTTTGCATTCATTTGATTCCCAATCAAGATACACTAGTAAGAATTGCTTTCCATAGTTAATATGTACTTAAAAACAGTTCTGAAATGCAAAATAATAGAATTTTAATCATGTGATAAAACATGTGATTAATCGCGATAAACTATTGAAGTTCAGCGATTAATCGCGATTAAGAAAAAATGAATCGTTTGACAGCCCTAAAAAAAACTCTTTACAACATCTTTGACATTTCACAACAGAAACTTAGATCTTAAAAAAAAAAAAACAGCCCACCTCCAAAATAGGAACTATGATGTTTATTTTAATCAGAGCACCATTAATTGTGACTTACAATCAAGTCTGAATTTGCCTGCATAAGGACTTTTGAAATGCAATAAAATGTCTTAATCAAGCTGTATGTCCACTACACATCCTTACCAAAAGACATTTACAAATCTAAATATATATATAGGCAAACAAATTAAAATCAACAAAAAATAAATATAAAACCAAAAAAAGAAAAGGCTCAAAGCTGAACATATTGGAAAGGACAAAATACAACAAAGAACTCATGTACAGTCAGTGGGGAAAAAAATAATGAGAACAGGAAGTGGATGGCTCATCAGGACAGTTACCAAGAACTGAAATATTTCTTTCATTCATAAAACACGGATGAATATTTGATCTTTCAGAGTACAAGTTTACAGTAATGACTCCTGGACGCTGAGATTACGAAGGTATGTTTTTCATATCTCGGAAGGTTCAGTGGGACATGTGGGCTCCAAATGGAACAAACCATCAAAACAAAGACTAGGAATAAAATTAAACAAAAGATCAGAAAAATTGCACAATATTTGTTAGGACATACTAATAAAATGTTCAAGTTAAATCTGCCTGTTCAGCCACAAGATTTCTCAAGATAACGTTAAGAGTTAGTCTGTTCATCATCAGGAGTACAGCTCAAATCTACTCATGAAATCCACAAGATTTTTGAGAAGCTGCTGCTCGATAAAGACATGAATTGTCCGAGAAAATATGAGCAACACATTCCTGTTTAAAGCTGCAGTAGGGAAGATATATATATTTTTTAAATTACAGGATTCCTGATGCTGATACAAATATTAATATTAGAGTAAAACAAATATGCACGATGTTTTAACATTTTTAATAAGTATCCCTTAAAGCTATAGTGCGTAGTTTCTGTCTCTCCCATGAAGAATTCTGAGTAATGACAACAATTGTGTTGGCGCGTCCATCTGATACAAGCCTTCTGTGATCGCGTTTCACCCCAACCCCTCCTCCATGCAGTTGATAGTAGTCAAGGAGGACACGGATGATTAAAAAAACATGATGACTCTTCAGAAGAGGTCATTATCTTCACTCGAGTGAAGATAATCTTCTGAACATAGCCATACTGAGAAATACAGAGAGTTGTGTGGAGCTGATAGTCTTAATTAGCCTTGTAGCAACTCATTTGGCAATGGGTTGAATGTAACGTTCATTAATATCAAAAAGTTACGCACTAAAGCTATAAAGTTGGTTTTTTAAAAAGAAGAATTGTGTCCAAGATATGTACTGAATAGGATGTTTTAAAATTTAAAAAATGTATAATTGTCAGTTCTCACCATATGAACTGGTTCAAACAACGTGTAGAACTTTTATTGTGTTGTATGTTTTTGTTTGTAGAAAAATGAGACAATATCTGGAGAACAACTGCAACACACACTCACCTGTATCATTTGACATGCATCAACTGTGTCGGCTTCAGAGTTATTATAGTTTTGTATTTTCATTGGTTTTTATTTTAATTTCATCTTTATGTTTTCAATTCAGTTAGTTTTCCAGAGTGGGTTTGCACGTTTTAGTTTAGTTTGTATTATTTAAAAAATATTAGTTTTAGTTTAGATTTTATTAGTTTCAGTATTTATTTTTTTAATTATAATATGGGGGGTATTTGCCAGGGGAAAGATTTAAGAAGTTCAGAATAAGTATTACAATACAAACACCGAGACATCTCAGTCTCTATAAATATATGCACCGAAGCCTCATCAAGCTTGTGTTGACACATTTGATCAAATTGACAAAGACTAAAATTAAAGCCATTTCCTGTATATTTTTTATTTTAGTCAGTTTTGTAAGTACACAATATTGTATCAGCATTCATTTTTAGTCTAGTTTTTATTTTTATTTCAGTTGACTAAAATGTTTTTTTTTTTACACCTACTTTTAAGTTTAGTTTTAGTTAACTATAATAACCTTAGTGGGCTAACATAGAAAACAACAGGTGCAGGTGTTGCCTTCATCTCAGTGTCCACATGTCGGATCCATGAGGGTGGAGAGGAAGCAGCGTATTTTTAACTCGATTTTTCAATAATACCACTAGGGGAGCCAAAGTTCTACATCTTCAAATCCTACACATAGTGGCTTTAAAGCAGAGAGAACTCTGGAGATGCAGTCCGTCTAGAACTGGCAGAAATGCACAGTACTCGGTGGAGTTAGCATTACAGTGTTAACAAGCTAAAAGCATTTAAAATCAAAAAGCAAGTTAAAATCTTTTTATGAAGCCTTTCGTCCTCACCCTCCATTTCTGTCATTCTTTACACTTTGTCCTATTCTGCTGTTTATACTCTTTCAGCACGCAGTAACACAAAAAAATATCCTGAAATGGCAACAATCAATACTTCCTCAATTGCGTGTCAGTCCGACATCCCCTCTCAAATTGCAGCGCCTTTTTACTAGGTCAAACTTCACAGGAAGTGAAAGAATGGAGATCTTTATTCATCAGCTAGCGAATGCTCCCTGCCTTTCTTCAATAAAGAGAGAGGGCTGTGAAGTCTGATGGCTAAACCTCAACCAACTTAAAATCTTTTGCCTCTGCTGTAAAGCAAATAATAGTTTTATGCGTTTTAAACAATCACATTACATGATTCATTATGTATCATTCACAGTTAACAACTTTAAAATCCTGATTTTGAGCCATGTCCCTCTTGCATCTTTCAACAAAAACAGTTACACTTTCGCAGGACAAACAAACATTTGTAGGTCATAAATGTGTGTTGTTACCAATTAAACTTATGTAAAGGCCAGCAAGAAGGATAGTGTAAGCAGATATAAATATTCCTTTCTACAGTAATTTGCATGGCTTTGTTATTATTCAAAGCAGTGAAGGACAAGGCTCAGTGTTCGTAATGCACCTCTGACAACAACGAGCATCTAAATTTGATTTATAGTTAAGAGCCAAAGTCTTTTCATGCAAAGGCATCTGAAATAATCTCTATCGATTCAAGAACCATAAAAGTGGTGTTTTAGTTTATCAACTTTACATCGCTGCAGACAGATTTTTTAAATAATCTACAAGTTCAGTCAACTTGCAGAGCTGTGAAACTTGCTTGAGATTGTTGCCTCTTCATGCAGTCGCAAGCAGGAACAATTTTCAAACTCTCTCTAAAATACATTCCGACATTTGAGAAACAAAACAAGCATTTTGTTTACAGGCTTTTCAGATAATAACACCCAGACGAAAACAAGCAAACGTGGACATCAGGGAGATGAACATATTCATTTGCCGACTCTTGCATTTAAAATAATGCAGAAAATTCTACATTCCCAGAGACCGAAGTGTCCTTAAACACACCAACTGAGAGAGAATCAAAACTGTATTGGCTTTCAATTGCATTAAGACACAACAACAATGCAACAACATATAAAAGTTAATCAATATTGACTGTGAAGGATCTGGTTTGTAATTATTGGGTTAAAAGACCATTAAAACATGTTTTGAAAAGCAGTTTTGAGGGTAATAACATTATTTTTGAACCAACCAAGGGTATAAATAAAGCAAAAATGGCTGATCTGTTGCAGTGAGTTTGTACAAGGAAATTGTTTTCCTAAACCACATTATTTTCAACTCTAAAACAAATTACTCCTACATGTTTATAAAGTAAACACTTCTCTCGTTACCCTAACAAGGAAATCAACAGAGAAATCCATAAAATATTTCTGTCATAACAAAACCTTAGACAGTGACTGCAGACACGGAGATACAGTAAATCTTCATTAATTATGGACATTATTAAGAGAATAAACATGGTAGTAGTGAAGCACTGGATCAACCTGTACAGTGTTCTAAAGTGAGTTGTTGAGATGTTACAGTTTTTTACAAGATTTACAGGATTTGGTCTGGAGAAGTTTAACAGTTCACGCGGTGGAATAAAGTAACCAGTACTCCATTATCAGGTCACGGTGTGTGTGTGTGTGTGTGTGTGTGTGTGTGTGTGTGTGTGTGTGTGTGTGTGTGTGTGTGTGTAGGAAGATGATAAAAAGGCAATTAGAGGAAAAGAAAACAGCTGCTTTATCTTTATGTGGACGGCAGTTCAGGGTGTGTGGAAAATAAAGGTGGTGGTGAGTTAGTGGACTTTCCTTTTCCTCGAGCGGTATCGTCTCCTCCGCTGCTTGTACAGGTGGCGGAAATTGAAGAAGAGTCCTGGGGAGAAGAAACCTCTGTCAGCATTACGTTGATACACTAGTTTATGTTTGTCTCAACAGATGGCTACACAAACCTTTTTTTTTTTTTGTCAGCGCAGACAAACACACAAAAAGCCCTGTTTGCACAGCACTACACAATTAATTCATTAATTCATCCACAGCATTTCCAGAGACATGTTTGCACAGGACTATAGTGAAAATCCAATAAAATCCCTGTCTGAAAATACAGTCAGATTTTACGATCTGTTTCCCTATGAGTTGACAAAGTAAAACCTAAGAAGCATACACTTGGTAGCGTGCGACTGCTTAAAAAAAATAACAACTTTAGATTTTCCAACGCTGGCCAGTGTTTAAGATTTTCTGTGTAACTTTATTTTTTTTTTTTTTACATTTCAGGCAGGCACTACCTTCTATTCAATTCATTACAATACGAAAATCAAAGTGCAAAGAATCTGAGCATGCTTGGGTTTGGTAAAGTAATCCATCACAGTGAACATCATGGGCCCTATCTTGCACCCAGCTCAGCGCAGCGCAAAGCCAGACGCAAGTGTCTTTGCTATTTAAAGACCATCCAGCACCCACGTCGTTTAAATAGTAAATGCACCTGCGCCCATCTTTTGGCCCATGGGCGTGCTGGTCTTACAGGGAGGTGTGTTCAGGTGAATTCTTGGCCTATTGCATTTGGACACGCCCTAAACGCACCTGCGCCATGCACTTCACTTCACGCCGTGCGCTTAGATTGTTAAAATAGGGCCCCATGTCTCCTTTAATTTTTTTAATCAGTGTGCACTTAAAAGAGATACCAATGGCAGTAACTACAAAAACAAAAGCAGATTTGACTTTTAGACTGTGATGAACAAGTTTGTAGCTTGAGCAAGTTGATTTTTATGGTGTAATGAAATGAAGGCAATTGAAAGGAATTTGTCATAAATAAGGTAAAACGCCCCCCCCAATGGGCATGAAGTCCCAGTTTGCCTTTTACAATTATAACAAATCAACGGACATCCTGAATTTCCTAATATTTAGCTTGTTATTCAGACAACAACCTGAAATAATTAATAACCGTTGAAAACTATGATGTTTTCATTTTTATTTCATATTTTCTTTTTTTTTAGATTATTTTTTGGGGCTTTTCCCTTTATTTAGTGACAGTGAATAGATGTGAAAGGGGGAGAGAGATGGGGGATGACACGCAGCAAAGGGCCACAGGTCGGATTCGAACCCGGGCCGCTGCAGGACTCAGCCAACATGGGGTGAATGCTCTTACTTGGTGAGCTAGAGGCCGCCCCTTTATTTCATATTTTCATCAACGACATGAAAACCAAATGATTGTGATTATGAACTATTACCTTTTTGATTTTATCGTACAGAACACACTTTAAATGTAAGACATTTCCTCTTCAAAAGCTGATTTTGTTAGCAACCTTTTTGACCTGACTAATTAGCAGCCTCTTTCATTACTTTTATGCAGTAACGCGTCTTGTGTTTCTTCCGGTAATGTTAACTAACGTTAAAAAAAACCCTGATAGCAGGTGTGCCAGCAGCGTGAGCGTACCAAAAAGGTAAGCTGACTCAACATTATCAAGGTCTGTGGGTGTAATGTTAGGTTTTAGTTGGCTGTTTTGTTCAGATGTAGAAGGTGAGTCAGAGAGGATGGCAGTGTGTTAGTGGATGTCTCACCCAGGAACATGAGGACCAGGTAGAGCTGCAGAGTGTAGGAGAAGCTTATAGAGTGTCCCAGCAGCGCAGGGAGGCGGAGGCTGAACAGATGCGTCTCATCAAAGATGGGCAGGGACTGGATCACAGCCACCGCTGGAAACATGCACAGAACGACAAACTGTCAGCAACGACTAACATGTGTACCCCTTATACTTTCCCCCGACTTTTGTTTATGCCACAATTTTCTCAGTAAACTAGTCACTAACCTTCAGCCACAGTCCCCAGCGGGTACAGAGGGATCCAGAGGCTGTATCTCAGCCACGTTAACAGCTTCCACTCTGTGCTGATGCAGGCCAGCATGTAGAATGGGTACCTGATGTGGAGAAGGAAGAGCTGATGTTACAGAAGGCAACAACACATGTTCACCAGAGATGGGGGGGGGGTGATCTGAGCGGACCTGAAGATCTCGATGGTGCTCCACAGGTAGAAGACGAAGAAGACAACAGGTTTGTTCTGCATCTCTTCCAGACTGCCGAAGATAACAAAGAGAATGACGTTTCTCCCTGTCACCTGCACATCACAGAGCACAATAAAGAGAGATCTCAGATTAACCACACTAGAGTTTAGATGAACTCAAATCTTAATGCTACAGCATACGGTTTAGACAATGGTGATCTGCCAACTTTTCCAACAGTTTGAGGAAAACCCTTTCCTGTTTCAACAAGAGAATAAACGTGTGCACAAAGCTACATCTATAAAGAAATCGGAGGTCGTCGGTTCAATCCCCAGACCAACAGGATACAATCTGGGTGGGGAAAGTGAAAGAGCAGCATTTGTCCCTCCCTCATTCCCACCACTGAGGTGCCCTTGAGCAAGGCCCCCAACCTCCAACCGCTCCAGTGGAGCTGCTCAGTGGCCAGCAGATCTGACTGTGGTTGTACTGGGCAGCTTCCAGGTATGAATGTGTGCAAGTGTGTGAATGTGATCAGGGCGTTCCTGCAAAAGAGAGGCTGCCTCTCAGTGAACCTTCCCTGAATAAATAAAGGTTAAATTAAAAAAAAAAAATGGTTTTCAGACCTCAACCCCATCCAACCCCTTTAAGGGGCCAGTAACCTCCATTGGAACTGTTTGTCAGATGGTCGCACAGGCAAAGCAACGTTTGAACAATCTCAAAGTCGCTTTTAAAATTTGTTAGATAACAATTTCTGTCACTTATCATGTTTATAACTGAGTGCAACACTATGAATGCCTTCCAGGTCTGAAAGTAGGGCTGCACAATTGATCACAATTTTATCGCAATCACAATATGGACTAGTGCAATATCCAAATCGCTGGGGGGTACACTATTTATTAAAGGCAAAATATATGTCAAACCATTCTGAATTAAGTATTGTGGTGTTGCAGAGACGTCGCAGCCTACAAATCCTATCCTACAGCTTGGTGCAGATCCTTGCAAAAATCACACTATGATCATTTTAATTTTCAATGAAAATGAGAATAATGATGCAAAAATGATCATTTCCTCCAATATCGTGAATCATATCGCAATCGCAATATCAGTCAAAATAATGGCATTTGGATATTTTCTTCATAACGTGCAGCCCTACCTGAAAGCAGAGATTTGACTTGAAGCGTAAATAAACACATTTACGCCTGTGAGACGTGAGGTTGCATGGATTGGCTGGAGTCTGAATGGGATCAAATCCCTGCAGCCAGGTTCCAACATCTGATGGAAAGCCTGAAACCTGAAGAGTGGAGGCTGCTTTATCAGCAGATTAGTCTATATCCACAACGTTCCACTTCCGGGATTGCTGTTTATCGGTGTTTTAAGCCCCCAACGTCTCACTAAGATTAGGCAATGGTTATGGTTAGGGTTAAGTGCCTTGAAGTCAATGGTCGCAGCGCTGCCTTGAAGTCGATTAGGCAATGGTTATGGTTATGGTTATGGTTAGGGTTAGGGTTACCGGCAATTTCCACTGGATGCGGAACGTCTGCGGTCCGGCTCCGCTGTGGAACGGCTGCGTGCTCCGCCGTCCGTCAATACCCACCAGGTCCGGATTTGTTGCGGCACGACTGCGGCCATGACTGACAGCTGTAGTCACGAGGACCCACAATATCTCGCGAATTCACGTAGAATAGAACCACAAAACCAACAACAGTTTGTTTCCATCCAGAGGAGTAGAGGGGAAACAACTCTGTGCTGTGTTTTCAAGGTGTAGTGCAGGGAAATATGATCCGCCGTGAGCACGGTGTATTTTACTTTGAAAATTAACCGGATTTTTATTTTGTTTCTGTGCTCGACTTCCTGTCCCGCACTATCTGCCGTGTGCTGAATTGCTGCGGAGCTCTCCGGCGTCCGGCAAAAATAGAAGCTCTGCGTATCTGCTCCGGAGGGCTGGGACCGCCGGAGCTGGACGGAGTAGGGACGCAGACGGTCCGCAGTCAGTGGAAATACACACATTGACTTTAATGGAAACCTAATGACTCCGTCGACGTTCCGCAGACGTCCGCATCCAGTGGAAATTGCCGGTTAGGGTTAAGGTTAGGTGCCTTGAAGTCATCGGTCGCAGCGCTGCCTGGAAGGAGACGTTGGGGGCTTAAAACACCAGGAGCGGGATTGCTCAGGTGCTACCAGAAATTCCGCCGGATGCACCTCTTTTCAGCCAGATGTCCGTTTCCTTCTGCTTCCTTTGTGTTGGCATTTTAAACTCCGGTGGGTTTATGAGGACTATGGTTAACTGCTCCTCAGATCTCTGCAGGGTAAATCCAGACAGCTAGCTAGACTATCTGTCCAATCAGAGTTTTCTCTCGCGTGACTAAAACAATTTTTAAATGTTCACATGTTCCACCAAAACAAGTTGCCTTCCCGAGGCAATTTTGCAGAGGCACTGTGGCTCCGTGCGGCGCTTTGCAATGTGAGACTATCAGCAGATTGATGCCCATGGTTATGGAGTGAGATGTTTAACTATCCCATATGGGTGTAATGTCTGAGTGTCCACATACTTTTGGCAACAGCGCATATGTGAATACTCCTTTTACGATTTACAGGAAATATTTTTTGTTTTTGTCATCAGGCTTGAAATCACAATACAATGAGAAGTGACTGTCTCCCTGTATTACCTGTAGCATGGCAGGGAGAAATCCAGTCTTAACCAGACCCAACAAGGGATTAATGACCTCGAGCACGGCCATCATCTGACAGAAATACATCATATCAGCCGTGGTGTGGAAGGTATCATAGAACGAATCTGTGGCAAACAAAAACAAGACATAATTAAACAGCACATTGCATGAGCCACTATCCATAATCCTCATCATTTGCAAAACAAATCCCTGCTGTGTCGTGTTCCTGTTTCAATTCAAATGAGCTCATCTGTGAATAGCTGCTCACAAACAAAAACACAGACCTCTCTCTTTCGCTCTCTCTCTCTCCTGCTTGTTTTATTTTACTGCACGGTTGTGCTAATTATGTTTATATGTTTTTGTGTTCCATTACCCTCACCCAGAAATTGCTAATTACAGTATTTTATTTATTCATTATTTAGTCTATAAAATTCAAAAGCTATTAAGCAGTACAATTGTTTGTTTTGTTCCTGTTTTTTTTTTTATTTTTTTATCTTTATTTACTCCATCTCTGTACAGTCTGCCAATTCTGCTTGTACTTAACTGTTTCACCAGTGTCTTTGTTCTCACTTTTACAGAGATTCGTGTGATGTACTGAATAAAGCCCAAGAACAATACAACTGACATTAAGGAGACTAAAAATAAAAGGTTTCAGGTCTCTGCAAGCAGCCGTTTATGGCATACTGAATTGAACTGAAAATAGCAGCTGCCTGGAAAAGTGCAAAATCAGTCATTAAACGTTCAGTATGTCTGTGAAAATGGTTGGCAGTAATGTACACAAAGGTAGGTAAGACTGAAACGCAAAAAACCACACTTTTAGGTCCTTTAAATAAATTGTTCAAAGTGAGATTCAAAAGGTGAACTCGGTCATTATTGTGGTTCTTATCTTCATTGTTTTGGCCATCTCAGTTATGATAACTCTGTTAGAGCTGCATCGATTAATCGATCAGTTGTCAACTTTTAAATGAATCACCAACTATTTTGATAATCGATTAGTCGGTTTGAGTAATTTTTTTAAGACAAAAGTAAAAATTCTTTGATTCCAACTTGTTAAATGTGAATATCTTCTAGTTTCTTCTCTCCTCTGTGACAGTAAACTGAATATCTTTGAGTTGTGGACAAAACAAGACATCTGAGGACGTCATCTTGGGCGTTTGGGAAACACTGATCCACATTTTTCACCATTTTCTGACATTTTAAACATAACATAACATAGCTTTATTTGTATAGCGCCTTTCATACACAGAGTGCAGCTCAAAGCGTTTTTACATCCAAAACATTCAACACAACTCTCGCAGAAGCACATTTAAAGCACGCAGTGCCAACAGTATATTTGCACTGTTGCACTGGTATTTTGCTTATTAGTTGACTGAATAATAATAATAATCATACATAACATAACATAGCAGGGACAGATACAGCATGACATGAAGGAGAGGAGAGGGGAAAAAAAGCAACTCTCAGACTATCCTCATAAAGATAAGAACAGTGTGGGAACAGGAAAAAACACCTCAGCACATAGCACACAAGCTTAAAGACCAAACAACTAATCCATTAATCGAGAAAATAATCAACAGATTAATCGATTATGAAAATAATCGTTAGTTGCCGCCCTAAACTCTGTACTCACCACGCTAATAGCTGAGATCTAGAAACATGGAGACATCAATAAAAAAAAATGTCAGACATGACACAAAACACGAGCAGCCAGATGACCAGAATAAGAAAAAAAATAAGAAAAACTGTATTGTTTGTCTCGAGTGACAGAAATTTGTCTTGCCAGGGCAGGCTCAAATGACATAAAATACATATCAGAACATAAGGACAACAGACAGGTTGTAAACAAACCTGCAGTTAAGCCCAACTTATCTGGAAGAGCAAACAAATGCGAACAGTAACATTATTACTCAAACTGTCCGTTGTAAATATCTCAGTTTACAGACGGACTTCCTACATTAACTTTGACCTACCATACATACCGTAGTTGTGAGCATTCCGGTTTCCTGTGCAATGAAGGATTACTACTGACACTGGCTAAACTGTTGGCTTGTTTACAACCTGTCTGATTGTCTGACTGTTTCTCGCACCTTTGGACTTGGTTGTGGCGATGTTGATGTGCTCCCAGACCTCAACAGTTAACTTGGTGAGAACAAAATGATGGCCGATAGGAATTACGGCCCAAACTACAAAAATAAGACTGAAGCTTGCTGTGGTCGCACAACCTTTAATTAACATGACACGTATAATTTACTTTGGCCAGTCAGAATTATTCTCTGCAAGTAACTTTGCCTTTCTGTGGCAGATTACCTGGATGTAAACATCACTTCATTGACTCACAAGTGTTGGTTTTTTGTTTGTTTTTTTACAAACCTTGACCAAGAATGAAGAGTCGAACCGTCATGTTGACAAAGATCCAGGAGAATCCCAAGAACTGCACCAGGTTGTACATAAACAAGTAGCCTTTCTTCAGCCCGAGGTATGCTGAGGGACAGAAGAAAATAACTCAAATGAACTGATGCTAACGTTGCTAAACCTCCTCCTACAGGACAGTACATGTTAACATCAATGACAGCTCATATCAGAAACATTTCTGAGAGCTTTTGATGTTTGCAGGTGAAGAGCTCAGCGTGACTCACGGTCTTTACGAACTCTTGACTCCACACTTATCTTGTTTATCTTCTCCTCCTCCTGAAAGACATCACATCATCAGAATCTCACTCTGCAATGACCAAACATGTTCTTCATTGTGTTTTCTATTTACAGTATGGCAATCTTCACTTGTTTTAATATAGTGAATGTCAATGATGAACTCTCAAAACATCACAGGAATACATTTACACAGAAGTGTGCATTAACAAACTAGTGCAGTTTGTAGAGCAATTAGTGATATTCACACAGTGTAACATTATAAAGTGTTGTTTTTTTTATTTAACTGCTAATTTGAAATAAGAAAAGGCCCCATAAGAAACTTGATTGATCCCATTGGAAATTAAAGAAAATGAAAGTGTCTACAAAATAACCAAAACAACAACTTTAGAGGATTTAATCAACAAAATATGAAGAGGCAAAAATTACAAACAATCACGAACAAAAAACAGAAAAGATTGATTGAAATAATGAAAGCAAGAAGTAGGCCTGGTTAATATTGCAAGCTCGGTTATTGCTGCAAAAGTTTTGGTTTGGAAAACATCTTTGTCCACCAGCTCCAAGCCAAACAGAGTGGATCAGATGATGGAATGACTTCTTGACTACTTCTTTTGTCTTTGAAATTTGACTCTATGTCGTTGTAAATGAGAGCCACCCGTCAATGATTTCTCAAGTATAAATAAAGGTTGAATGAATAAAATTACTCTATGAGAAATAAACGATCTTCTCATTTGTTTTATTCGAAAAATGGATTTTATTGGATCATTTAGGAAAACTTGCATAGCTTTCCCGTAATAGTCGCCATGTTTTTTTTCTCCGAGTGAGAGGTGGCTTTGTCGAGTCATGTGTAAGAGGGGTTCACATTTACTTCTCAGTGAAGAAGAGAACTGTCATGCAGCTTATTTAATTATTTAATCACGATTTCTTAGCTTTTGAATTGATATCACAATTCTCTGCCACGATTCTTATCTCACGAAGTGTAATGTTTATTGCACACATGATGAACCATGACAAAACAAAACAAATTGGCAGTACCAAACATAGACTTTTTTGGCACCTATAGCACATTGCACATCACCACAAGCCTGTAAACATAGAGGGCTTCAATGAATAAAGAAAATAAAGTACATACTGGCCATTTAAGTACAGTAGGCTACCAGAAATAGTGACGTATAACACACTGAAGTAAATATGGTCCTGATACAGGCTCTATCTGAACTCCTTGAACATGTCTTAACATAATTAAAACATGCCAATGTCAAATGCTTTCAATAAATTAATTAGAGAAAAAAAAGAAATAAAAAAAATAAAAAAAATCGAAGTCATTTCAAAATTAAATTGGGAACAGGGGTTCGCAATTTTATAACGATTTATCGTGCAGGCCTACATGCCAGACCAGAATGAGAAATGCAAATTTTTGTGGGCATGAAGAGAAAAAACAGGCTGAAAGCTACACCCAGACCTCTTTTATTCTTGTAACTGTCCTAACTGAGACTATTATAATCCCATAAAACCTGTTTGCATTAACAAAGACTACATTTGGTTGCCTTCACAACAGACTCACGCCAGCTTTGCATTAGCAGTCAAAACTCTTTTCCATGGTAGACAAAATGTTACTCTCATCACAGTGGTCTTTTATTTGTTATTTCCTACCTTAGCCTGAAGCTCCATCTCTGCGTCGGACTCGTCCAGCCAGCGATCAAAGTCCGGAGCCAAAAACAGAGGCTTCTTTTCCTGCAGCGTCAGCCGGTCCCACCAGCGCTCCTCCTGCTTCTTGATCTTGATGTCCACCTGACGCTGGGTGGACTTATGGTTGATCTGAAAACAAAGTATTAGAAAATGTATATGAGGTTGTTTTTTTTTGTTTTTTTTAACTTTGACACAGAAGGAAATGACAAAATGTGAGTACAGTTGTGGAACAGTTTGTTCTTTTGTACCCGAGAAGAAAACAAGAAGAAACTGTGCTGCAGTTATGATAAAACTGTGGATTTTTCATCTGAATAGCAAAAGGGAAATTATATGAAATGTGCTATTGTGCAGAAGTTTGTATTGGCAGAATATGTTAAAAACTAGAGAAATAAAATGGTTGGTCTTTATTGCGTTTTAAGTTAAATGCCATTGTTTTGTTAAAAATATTTATTTCCAGTTATCTGTAAGTTAATACCAGACACTGTGGGAAATCAAATCAATAGCTGACCTTGTGCACTCTGGCATTTAATTTAAATTGTATTACAATGATGCAAAAACAACTAATTTCGATATAACAATGGATTTCACCACTTATTAGTAACAGATGAATAAAAGATGAATACCTCAGGACTAACAGGTTCCAGGAACTCCAAACTGAACTTGTATTCATTATCTCCTTTAGCTCCATGGCCCTGTGCTGTGGAACAATAAGATTATATTTTTAATATTATAACAATATTAGGCTTTACAATGTGTTTCATACAGAAATTGCTATCATGACAGATGTCATAAATAATGTGAAGGTTTGTGGAATATTTTAGAATGTTTCACTTCAAAACTGTCATTGTGCAACTGTCTTGAATGGTTCTTATTAACATATTTTCCCTCTTTACATGCACCAATGAAAATACTAACCTCTGAACTGAAGTATGTTGTTTTCTTGCAGGCGGATGTCAAGATTCTAAAAAACACAAAAGGCAGCCATCACAACCAACCCGACACTGACGCACAATGTAAATTAAAGGATAAGTCTGGTAATATTCGATAATGTCTTACTGTCAATAAATCCCATGAAAAGATCAAAACAAATGTTATGCGCTAGTCTCTCAATACTTAGTTACTTCCCTACCCTTTCTGTTGCAATAAAGCCAACGTCCATTGGTTCCTGCTGAAGACGTAAATCTAAGAGACTGTGCTCATTTGTGTGCACGGTTCAAAGTTAACTTTTTCTTCCACCAGCCAAATAGCTAGTGAATGTTCAAATTTTACGAGCCACTCAATAGATTACCATTGTTTTTCTGGCTGGTGAGTGAAGCAAATCTACCAGCCACTAGATATTTTACCAGCATTTGGCTGGTAGATGGTGCTAATTTTGAACCATGTTTGTGTGTGTTGTATTTCGAAAGGCTCAACTACAGTTAGTGTCACATTGGTGTAAAGGAGCTGAGAAAAAAGGATTTGTACCGTAATGTTTAATGTTGTAATTTATTTTTTGTTAAAATGGATTAGTAAAAAATTGGTATCGAAAAAGGGATCGTTCAGGAACCAGTGTCAAAATTCCGATAACGGTATTGGCATCAGAAATCCAAAAAAAATTCAAAGACATCCAGCCCTCAACATGACAGGTGTTCTTCTATCAGCCTGTTTCAGTTCTCCTAAGAGGCTTAAATAAGATCCATAACAACAATGAAAGGCCATGCATCTTTTATAAGACATTTGTCTAACAGATGCAGGACGAGGATGGAGAGGAGGGGAACCTGCATTTTATGTTACTAATGCAAACACACGGTCAGCAGAATTAAATTATAGTAGTCGGTTAGATACTCAGTGATGAGGTGAAGACGTAACCCACCCAATCTGACTAAATATTATAGATAATTCTGACTACAGGGTTTGACTGGCTCAAACAAATCATTAAACATCTTAGTGTATTTTGAAGTTGAGCTGGGCTTGGTATCTTGGATTGGTCAACATTTAACTGGAATATTATGGTATATGATTTGACATTTCAAATACATTGATATTGTTAAATTGAAATTGATTGACTGATCTGATAATATCAGAAGTATTGTCGTAGTTGAACTATGGAGAGTACCTACAAAATAAGGAAGTCAAATTGTCATTTTCAACTGTTATTCTCCATTAATTCATTCATGTTTTATAATGTTAGTTTGGACAACAACTTTTTTGCGACATTACAGTGACGTTAAACAGACATGCACGTAGATATACTGTGGACATAGCATTTAACGTTAACGTTATGACTACGAAGACAGAAATTAAACGTATAACGTTACCCGTTTGAGTGTTATTTAGGCGGCAAAAAAACATAAATACATTTTCTGAACACAGAACAAATGTGTATTATTAGTTTTCTTCTGGCCATCACAAATAAACGTTAGAGGTCAATTTAGCCATATTATTAACGTTACTGAACATCATCACTTAAGATAGCTAGCTAACGTTAACGGTTATGCTAACCGTATCGCTACAGGAGTAACGTTACGTTAAACCCACCACAGCATTAACATCATAACATCAGACATTTAAACACATTCGCACTTGAGCAGTAAACGACAGGTTTTTGTGAGTTAGCTAAAGCTGAAAGCAGCCAGTTGGACGTTGTGGTCCTAACGTTAACGTTACCTTTGTATCGCTCAGTTCCACCCGGAGGAAAATCTCTCCATGCCGCTGAGCCCAGTAAACGTGAGGAGTGAGAATCTGCATTGTCACTCTGTGGTATCTGCTATCTACATGCTATAAAAATGAGAACAATTTAACTTAAAAGCATGAACCGAGATCCTCATCTGACAGTCAGTTGACTTCCGACAACCCCCAGGCACACAACAGAGGGGATAGGCTATCACACCGGAGCATACTTCCGGGATGCAAGTATTTCCCCCCCCCCCAAAAAAAAGAAAACGTTTTTTTTTCCCAGGATGGCGAAGGCATCTCCCGCCCTATTCTGACTGACTCTGTCTTTAATTGGTGTACCCTGACATTCTTACCCTAACTTCAACCAATCCCACTCCTTTTACCTAAACCTAACCAACCCCACCAACGAAGGCACCATGTACTAGCCAATCAGAGGGGGCGGGCCATGCCTTCCTTTTGGTAGATCGCAGGCGCTAGATCACACCCATACATCTCGCACCACTGGGACGTATTAAGAGAACATACACGGATGATCACTTGAGCTTTGCGTCAGTCATTATTTATTTATGACAGCCGAAGACTGACTGTAACGGAACTTTCTAACGCATATAGTTCCCCCATGCCTTCGCCATCCTAGGAAAATAAATTGGCTTCCGGGAGGAGGTCGCTCACGGACTTCAAAATAAGAATGTTTTTCCCTGCCCAAAAAGGTTACATTAACGTTTTCTAATTAATTACATATATTTAGCATTTCATAACACACTGCTCATACTGTAGCGTGTAGGCCTATTTACCCCTTAGCTGTTCATTCTGTATATTACCACTCTATGACTGTGCAGTAACTGCTTTTTGCACTTGTGGTTAGATGCTTCTGCGTTTTCTTGTTTAGCAAAAATATGTACTGGTATTACTATTCATATCTCACTACCGTTGGGGATCCTGTCCCTGTCCCCCAGGTTGGAAACCACTGTTTGTGAGTCATTGTGGGTATCGGTTATGTCTGCTGTGTTCATCAGCAGTGGCTTGTCTCCAATTTCACCTCGCTCCTCCTTCTACTCATGCTGAGCAGGAAAATGCATTTAGTATTCATAAGACATTTAATAAGGACAATATAGATCATTATTTATGTTTGTAGATTTGCTTGATGACTTTATTGTAGTTAAGGGTGTGAATCACATATACTTTATAAAATTATAAAATTACTGGCCAAAAAAGAATGCAATTGCAAGTAGAGGTGCAGCAATGAATCGATTAGTTGTCAACTATTAAATTAATCGCCAACTATTTTGATAATCGATTAATCGTTTGAGTCATTTTTTTATAAAAAAAAAAAAATAAGATTTCTCTGATTCCAGCTTGTTAAATGTGAATATCTTCTAGTTTCTTCTCTCCTCAAATATCTTTGAGTTTTGGACAAAACAAGACATTTTAGGACGTCCTCTTAGGCTTTGGGAAACACTGATCCACATTTTTACCATGTTTTGACATTTTTATAGATCAAACAACTAATCAATTAATCGAGAAAATAATCGACAATTAATCGACTATGAAAATAATCGTTAGTTGCAGCCCTAATTGCAAGTATTTGGGTCAAGATGTTATCCATGAATATTGGAACTGTATTGTCATCTGTAGTATCAGCGCATTCTACCACAAGAGGGCGTAAGAGACTGCCTTTCGTTAAGTACACTGTGATAATTTCCACTTCAATCATCCCTTAACTCGAAATAATATCCAGGTTAAGGCATGACATTATACTGCTCAAATGTCCTTGCAACTATATGTTGGCAAACATACAGTTTACATCATGCATCAATATTCCAGAACTAGGATCTATTACAGGCAGTGGCCATTCAGCTGCATATAGGCTAAGTACTTTTACTTTTGATACGTTGAGCACATTTTTAATTTAGGGTACGTTTTGTCAACTATTATTTTGTTTTCTTAAATTGTGGTATTGCTACTTTCACCATGTAAAATATGTGAATACTTGGAGGATACTTACTTTGGAGTTGTAGTACAACTTTTACTTAAGTAAGGTACAAAAACCATGTGCTTTGAGCGAGAAAACCGAAAAGTACGATCAAAGTAGGATATATTGAATGCATCACTGTACAAAACGTCCCAATTTCCGGGCCACGGAACTTTATTTAAAGACGTTTATGTTCGTTAACATAAACAAACATTTGGAATTATACTTTTTAGGAGTAACGTGTACTCTAACGCCTTCCGGTCGCCTCTCTGTTCAGTTCCAAGGTACAACTAACAGGTTAGCTAAATTATGTGAGAGTTCACCGAGTCAAAGGGTATCGTGTTTCGCAGGTTGATTCCATAGACTAATAGTCTATGGTTGATTCCCACCGGCTGTGTTAGCTGAACTCTATGCGGTAACATTAGCAAAATGAGTCGAAGAGGAGAAACAACCGAGGAAACCTCCAGAGCTTCAGCTCCCACCCAGGCTAACGTTACAGACCAACCGAAGAGGATGAAAATTATTCACGTCGTTTACCTCATCGCTGCTTTGGATATCACATGGATGTTTTTACAGTTTTCTGTCACCCCTGTAAGTATTTCTATTATGGCAAGAGCAGGAAGCTAAGATTTCCGTGCCTGTCGTGAACGCAAGGACGCGTCACTGATGTTGTTATTGACAAATGGCCATGCTTATGATAAGTGTAAAAGTGATTATGTGTATTATATGACACGTTAACAGTAGTTGTCTTTGTTACAATTTCACTCATTTACAGCAGCACCCTCACATCCTCAGTTGGGGGCAGTTCCTTCAATACCACATAAAAATACTTCATTACAAGTAAAAGTCCTGCATTCACAAATGCACTTAAATAAATGTACATAGGCGTACGTATTATCAGCAACATGTACATTGACTTAATCAAAAGTTCTCATTATTGCAGTCAGATTGGCTTATGTCATTGTTATATAACGTTAATTATATTCAGTGCTGGAGGAAGTAGCCTACTGTATTTAAATCCTATAGTACAAAGTAAAAGTCCTAATACCTAGCGCGCTTTGGAGGAGGTTCTGGCAAAGCGAGACTACCTAATAGGCCTACCAAACACGTTTTAAGACAAGTACAAATATTTGGCTTTGAATAATTATTTTAAGCACATTTATAACACACTGTTCATACTGTAGTGTGTATCTACCCCTTAGCTGTTTATTCTGTATTTGCCACTGCACATATTTACATAACTCTGCTTTTTGCACTCCTGGTTAGATGCTTAACTGCATTTAGCTGTTTAGCAAAAAATATTTCCTATACTGGTATTCATCTCACAGATGTTTATGGGTCCTGTCCCTGTCCCCCAGGTTGGGAACAACTGTGCAAAAGCATTCCTATTGTGGGTTTGGGTTATGTCAGCTGTGTTCATCAGCAGCTGCCTATTGTTTAGCAAAGTCATTATTTCAAGTAGCTCAAGTAAGGCACAGTTACCTGTAAGTGGTACTAACGTTTAGTGTTCAAATAAATATATTTAGTTACTTTCCAGTTTCCACCTTTGTTTTTAAGCAATAGGCCACACCCAGAATGCAGAGTATGTCAGAACTGTCTGCTCGGTTACATTGGTCAATGATCGATATGTAATAAGGTATTTTAAAAGGGGCTTGGATGAACTGGACAAATCCAGGTGGTTTATTGTTTTAGGTAGACTGTTGCCAAGTCTTGTGACCACTATTACCTTTGGACTAGAGGCTGCAAGGAACTGTGGCAGAAATGGAAATCATAGGACACAATGTAATGATGTAACCAGAGAAACAAAAGCAGAATCCCAGTACAGTAAACATAGACCAATCATATATAGGCTATAAGGTTTCTCTTTCTATTCTCTAAAATAAAATGCTTGAACAGCTTTTTCCAACTGTGACCGTGAAGTTGACTGCAGAGGGTGCGGGAGAAAAGTGATTTCCACCCAATAATCTTTTTCATCACTATCTTCCATCGCTTGACATGACATGAATGTTGCCATAATGTACATGATATCCAGAAAAAAACGATGGTCACCCAAATAAAGTCACAGTTTGGATGTGTTGACTGGTAGAGGTGGTTTTCTTACCTGGCAAGAAATTCATCTGATTTTTAGATAATACCTGCTCTAAGCATGTTAACATGCTACACATGATTGTGTGAATTTAAATATGTGTTTTAATTATGTGTCTGTCTAGTATTTGGCGAAGAAACTTGGCTTTGACACCTTGTGGTTGGGTTATTTACAAACCATGGTCGGTGTAATCCAGCTGATTGGGGGTCCTATGTTTGGAAGGTAAGAACAACATATAAAAGTGTCTGTTATAGCTACTTTTACAGACGTGCACGAAGGTACCTACACTGTTTTTGGTTTCTGGGTTTTGTTGTTGTCTGCAGGTTTGCAGATATCTTCGGAGCACGAGCAGCTCTGTCTCTGGCGTGTTCTGCAACAGTCGTTTTCTTTCTGCTGCTGGCCATAGCAGAGAGTCCTGCCATGCTGTTCATCCACAAACTCCCCACAGTCTTCATGCATGTTCTACCTGGTAATCACCACTCATCTGTCAATGAGACAGACACAATCCTGCTGCTCACTCAGTTCAACATTTTAAAGGTCCAATATGTAGGAATTTCTCCCATCTAGCGTTGAGATCATATATCGCAATCAACTCTCTCGCACCACGCAGTTCAAAGTACGTATTACAGCTACGGTAGCCTTCACGCATCAAAAAGCCGGTTTCTTGCTCTTTTCAATATCCTTTTTCTTTTTCTGGGCGAAGAAGAAGACTCCTGTTCCTGAAATTTGGATTTTGAATACGTGTGGTCCTCCATGTTTCCTTCTTCAAACTTGCCGTGGCTGAGAAGCTACAATACCCATTAGCAGCATTAGCAGCAGCTGTGAGTTTATCATGTGACAGCGAAAACACGAAAGGCGGAGCAGTATGTCCTGTATGTCCCTTACCGGCTAACGTATTTCAAGATGGTTGACAGTTCATGCGAATGCAAATGTAACATTTCAAGCCAATCGGAATACTTGAAATTGATGGTGGTGGTAAATATTCATGAAAAAGGACAAGTTTGTGAACGGGCAACACAGATTTTGATAATGAACAACTAAACACGTTACACACTGGACCTTTAAACTTCAAACCTAGATTATAATTTAGTCTAGAGTAATCACTCGTTGTTATTTATTTATTACTCCTTCCGCATTTCTTGCTTTGCTGACTTTGTGGTTTAACTAAGTCTGTAATCATGACAGAGAGGATTAGGGCCAGTGTTAAGAACAGAAACATTAGAGAACAAAGTCATAACAATACCGGGGGGAAAAAATCTCGAAATAATTTTTTTTTTCAAGAATTTTGTTGATTATGGAAATACATTAACTTTTTCTTCTCTCAATATTTAGAATTTATTCTCAAAATCTCATTTCCCCCAGAAACCATGAAATATTTAGTATAGTTCAAAGTTTCACTCTTATGCACTACTTTACTTTTTTTTTTTTTTTTTTTTACAAATACCATTTTATCCTAATTTTATTTTTTACTCATAATCCTAAAAATGGATGCAGTTTCACTTGCTTTTATTTCTTCCCCCTTCTCCTGTCTGCAGCATCTCAGATGGTCGTTGCAGACCTTTCAGAACCTGAAAAACGGGCTGACGCTTTATCCAAACTAGGTCTGTGTTTTGGCGTCGGTATGATAGCTGGCTCCACGTTGGGCGGCCAGCTTAACACACGCTATGGGTGAGTGTCACTGTATGTGTGTACGATGACTTTACATCGTGTGATGTGCTGAAGGGTGGAGAGGTGGATGGGGGTTTTATCAGGGGGTCAGGGTTTAAAAAGTCCCATAGATAATGACAGGTGGCTGTTTTTTTGAGCACTTGGATACACTGCACTAGTTCCAGGGATCATTATGGTGAGAAACATACAATCACAAAGTTTTAAGGGTTGGTTACCCAAGTTAAGAACAACTTTGGCTGCTCCTGAAATGTCAATGATTCAAATCATCAGGACCTTTATTTTTGATTACACACTGGGCCACTGGAAGCTCTTTGCTCCACTCTCTTTGCCAATGTCTCTCTCTAAAGTAAGACACCTTGTTACATGCTGCTGCCCCTGTATGGGGCCGTTATTGTAGCAGCTATTTGCCATGTGTGTGGAGAGGTGTGCAACTGTATTTCTATTCATGTGTGTAATCAGATCTGTTAATGTGTGAAATAATCTCTATATATGTACTGAGATTTGTGAATGTGTAAAAGAATCCATGTGTGCCTAATTACATTTGTAAATGTGTAGTAAAAAAAATCTCCAAATCGGTATTCAGATTTGTAAATGTGTAGCCAAATCTGTAAATGCATACATATTTATTGGTTAAAAAGAGTATTTTGCTCAAACAGCAATTTAAAGAGTAAATGTATATACTAGCCTGTTTGACACCAGACCTTCTCAGTTGTAACTGAGAGTGGGTCTGGGCAAGGTTCATTCGCAGCCCATTTCTAAAGGGACGTCACCAACGGACGCCGCTCAAATGCCTCTGGGTGCAATTGGATAGTCCTTCAACCAATCAGACCAACGATCCGGGTGACGTAGCAGCGACAGCGGCATCAACGGGTTGCTGCGCTTCGGTGGCCGCCATGTTGAATGTAAACAAAAAGCTGCTTGCCGTTGTCACTGCCCGATGTGAGTCGAGTGCAGATGTGAGTCGCGCGTGCTCAGATTTAAACTGTTTACGGCATAACGTGTCATACTGAAATTTGTGAAATCTATAAAATAATAAACGTTTCACTTTACATACAATAACAGAAGATGGTAATCATTTCAAAAACGTTGTAGCTATCTATGACTGTTTGGTTGCTAACGTTAGCTCAAAACGCCATTAAGTTACAGCCTTTATTGTGTTTGATTGCTAACTTGTAGCCAGCAGCAGCAGTCATTTCAAAAACGTTTTAGCTATCTATGATTGTTTGATTGCTAACGTTAGCTCATAGACTGTGCGTTAGCTCAAAAAGCCGTTAGCATCTTGTAGGCTACTTGTCGCAAAGTGACTCACATCTGCACTCGACTCACATCGGGCAGTGACAGCCGTCGCTGCGCTATCGTCATCGTGTATAGCCCGCGTCAACGGTTGTGATTGGTGCCTCGATTTGGAAAAATTGGAAATGGGCTTGAATGGACTCTTGGCAAGACTGACTTGCAGAGCAAATCTCAAATTTACCGGAAGTTCGTCAGGGTTTTCCCAGGTTATGTACAGTATATACTATATCTATAGTACACCTAAAATGGCCAAAATATTTGTCCACCTAACTCTGCTTTTACTTTGCATTTCTCAGGGAGACATTTACTGCAAGTTTTGGTGCTGTGGGGAGTGCCTTCAGTTTACTATTGGTTTTAAAGTTCATCCCAAAAACTACCAAAGATCAAGCTCCAACAACCAAGACAGACAGTAAGACACACTTCCGTCTTCTACACCTAGCAGTAATGTTCTCTGCTGTTTGGGAATCTGTATACAATGCTGATATTTTCAGGCTTATGGCACACAGGCATTAGGAAGTAGGAGTTAAAGTCCTACCAAAATCACATCCCTCATACTTTTTTGCAGTAAAAAATAATGTCAGATGTTTTTTAAGATTTATTTACAATATTTTTATATTGTTAAAATAAAGAAATTTTTTTATTTTGGGTAAATATCAGGAATACTCAGAAAGGTGAAAAAGTAAAAACAGAAAGGTTTATGTTATGACTACCAATTTCCATTATTTTTATAATTTCTGGTAACTACTAATTTTGGCATGGAAGGTGTACTATAATATCCATGAGCCTCACCCACTGTTGCAATGGAGAATACCACAGTCAGAGGTTTGATCATTGGATATGTGGACAAAATGCGGCGCCATAGTTACATCCAAAAATTGACCCAGAATCCAAAAGTAAACTATAGTGGAGCACATTACAGAATTGTAAGCTCTGTGATTGGATGTTCCTTGCTGTAATGCACCTTGGGACTTGTAGTTAACTACTCCCTCAATGTTTTTTGTACACAGATTTCAAATTTTATTTTATGTGTGTGTGTGTGTGTGTGTGTGTGTGTGTGTGCCCAACAATAGAATGCCCCGCTCAACTGTAGAATGTGTGTGTTCTTTATCGCATCGCATTCTGTTGGAATGTCATGTCATAATATGGGTCTTTTTCCAATGCAGAGGTGACAAGAGAGTAAACCTTTACATTTCAAATCTCATTGAGATCCAGTGTGAGTCTGTAGAAAATCAACAGGAAAGATGGAGAGCTTTCAGAAAGGCGACATCGATGACAAACATTCGCATAAGACAGGCCCCATGTCAGCTTATCACCATTATGTCCTGTCATCAATCCTTCCCGATGCTGAGCGGGAATATCTCTGCACGAAGAAGAAAAACAAGGTCCTCGAGAAGGAAAACGAGGTCCTCAGGAAGAAAGTTGACTTTTTGATGACTGACGCTGAGCAGTTCAAGGCAGAGCGGCAAAAAATCCAAAAGGTGATTAAGAACAGAGACCACCAGCGGACCCAACTGCTGCACTGCAAGAATGAATTGTCGGTGTTGGGTAAGAAGATGGCGATCAAGGAAATGGACCTGAGGCGGCTGCACAAGCAGACTGAGGCCCAAAAGGAGGAGCTGGAGTCCACGAAGACAGAGCTGCAGTCGGTGAAGCAGGGTGCTGTCGCCCAGAGGGCCGAGCAGCTACACCTGAAGGAACGACGGGACCAGGTGATCAAAGAGCGAGACGGCCTGAATGACATGCTGCAGCGCTGCAAAAATGAATCCTCCGAGTTGCGTGACAAGATCAGCAACCAGCAATCGACCATGAAGAAGAGGGTCAGTCAGTGCATAGAGCAGATGAAGCAAATCCATCTCCTCAAGCTGGAGAACCAGACACTTCAGAAGGAGAGGGGCATCATAGACGGCGATGCAGAGGTCCAGAGGCGGGAGCTCCGAAAGTGTGAGGAAGAGCTCCACACACAGAAGGAGAAGCTCAAAGAGACCAAAAGGTTGCACGCTCTTGAGGATCAAATAGGGAAAAAAATACTAATTATCCAACAAAAACCGTACACGCTCAAAAAACCCAGCCCAGAGGTGCCTCTCCAGAAGGTTGAGTCCTTACAGAAAGAGCTCCTCGCCCAGACTGAAGAGCTGAGGAAAACCCAGAAGCGGTATGAGGAGCTGCTGGAAAAACTGACAAAGGTAGCGGCGCAGTTCCTGCAGTGCCAGGTGACGGTCAGAGACCAGAAAGAAAAGCTCAAGGCAGTAACAGCAGAGAGGGACATGTACAAAAGTCAGACTGAAAAACTGGGGATTGAATTGGCTGACGTAAAAAAGGGGCACCGCAGTGAAAAACAGCGCAACAGAGCGGCCAAGAGGATAAAGAAAGTCAAGCTGTCAACTGGAGACAGATTAAAGGTGTCCCATCCTCCACCAATCACCAGTAAAGTCCAGATGCTATCCGAATTAAGCATTGTAGGGACAAAACTTTAAATGTGCTCTTGGATCTGCGCTTGGTTGACCAGCTGTCCGAGGAGACTTTGCCTCATCCAGGGGTTTTTCTCGTCTTCTCAGGGAGCTCCGGCTGGGTCTTTGTCTATCAAGAAATTTCTATATACAGTAAAAATAAACTGACTTAACTTGATACTGATCTAGTTCTTTGTTGTTCTTGTTAGTGTAACAGTGTAAATGTGGCATGCACGGTTTGAATTTAATAAAAATGTAATGTAAATGTAATATTTGTAAGATAATAAGAGTTAGACACAGCAGTACATCTACATTATGTGTTTATTAAAACTAGTGTATTGTTTGCAGGGATAGACAACTATACATTGTGTGTTTAAAATTGTTGTTTTAAAATTGTGCTACAAAAAATCAAGCTTGCTGGTTGGAGAAGAGAAGATTTTTCAGTTCATTTAGTTTGGGAGGAAAAGTTGTTATTTTATATGAAAAAAAAACACCTAATTAAATAAGCATGAGCTGCACTTTTGCCTGTGTGCTTCTTAAATCCTACTGTAGGGTTTGAAAATTTGAGTTAGAGATTATGTAATCTGGCAGGTATCAGTTTTTGGTCTTTTATTCTTGAATTTACTACAGGTGAAAACAAAAGCAAGTCAATATTCAACCTGGGAGAGATCACAAGACTGATGAAGTTTCCAGGTGTGAAGCGGACTTTTCTTGTGAAGATAGTTGCAGGTTTGCCATCAGGTAAGAGTTCATCTGAGAAAAGGTTTGATCAAAGATACAGGAATGTATTTACTTCAATATATTTATCACTTTCCATTCCAACTCTTTCATACATAAATCAATAAATCGTGACGGCCTGATGTGTGGCCTCCCACTTCATTTTCATGATGATTTATTAGACTGAATATATTGTTATGTCTGAACAACTGTTTATTTAAGACTATGTGTTTAGAGGCCACTTTTATAAATCTGACTGGAACATGTAAGAAACATAACATAAGTAATAACGGTCTGTTCAGTCTGGGTTCACAGGAGTTACATTTAAACAACTTTGGACATTTCATTGAAGCACTGAAACTCAAATCAAATGAAAGAATTGCTCTTCTCTTTCCTCAGGCATATTTCAAGTGATGTTCTCCATCATTGCAATGGACTTCTTCAAGCTGCAACCTGAGCAGAATGGCTATCTGATGGCTTATTTTGGCATATCCTCAATGGTAAGAGTCACACAGATTGAAATACAAGAGAGGTTGATTGTGATTTCAGTGACTTACGTATGTTTTAAAGGCTGCAGCTCATGATGATATCAGCCTGTAAGATAAAACCCGGATGTGTGTTCAGGTTGTTCAGGGAGGAGTGATCGGTCGGCTGACAGCGAGATACTCTGAGAACTCGCTGCTGCTTCTGTCCATCGGAGTTTCTTCTTTGGTGGGACTGGCTCAGGTACACACAAACACACACACACACATACACACACACTAGAGCTGGGGAGTATTTAAAGTACATTATGTGTTTATTAAAACTAGTGTATTGTTTGCAGGGATAGACAACAATACATTGGGTGTTTAAAATTGTTGTTTTAAAGTGCTCACATTATGCTTTTTGGCTTTTTCCCTTTCCTTTATTGTGTTATATATCTTTTTTGTGCATGTTATAGGTTTACAAAGTGAAAAAGCCCAAAGTCCACCCCAAAGGGACTTACCATCTCCAACAGAAAACACTGTTCACAAACTGCTCCAAACAGCTCTATTGTAGTCCAGCCTTTACTTCAGAGACAAACGTGGTCACTTTGTAACACACGTTATAATGCTCACCTAGCTGCTAGCGTGGCACGCCCTCATACTCTGCTTCTGACTGGCTAGTAGTCCTTACCTAGGTACTGCGCATGTGCGACTCCCAACAAAGATGGAACAGAAGTGAGAGGTCTCACTCTGTAGCTAAAACAGAGAGCTCAACACACAGGGTGAAAAGAGGAGCTGCAGCAACGTGCAGTACAACTAAAATATGGTGTTTTTTGAAAATTAAACCATGTTAACCTATTCTGGTACAACCTTTAAAAACAATTATGAACCTGAAAATGAGTATAATATGAGCACTTTAAAATAAATTGTGCTACAAACAAATCGAGCATGCTGGTTGGCAAAGAGATGAGGAGAGTGCTGACCTAAAGGTTAAAGAAGCAATTTTGTGACCGGGAGGTCGTCGGTTCAATCCCCAGACCGACAGGATGAAATCTGGGTGCGGAAAGTGAAAGAGCAGTGCTCGTCCCTCCCTCATTACCACCACTGAGGTGCCCTTGAGCAAGGCCCTTAATCTCCAACCAAGCTGCTCAGTGGCCAGCAGATCATACTGTGGTTGTACTTTCTAATGTTTTCACATCTACAAGAATTCTTTCTTTAGGCTCAAGTGATTGGCATTTGTTTATAATGAAAATACTCCTCAGTTGGATACTTTTATTTAGATATTTCTTTCTTTCTGCAGGCTTACATGCAGAATGTGTTCCAGTTTTGCCTCATCGTCATCCCGATGGTGTTTTCTCTCAGTGTGTTTAATGTCATCACAGACAGCATGCTCACCAAGAGCGTACCGTCCTCCGACACAGGTGAAGTCATCCTGCTTTTCTGCTTAAACTACATTCACAGCAACCACGCAACGTACGCCTGGCAATGCGAGACTACTCAATGTGTGACTGCATCCGATTATAGCTACTTAAAACAAAAGGAGGGAAAGAAGTGCAACCTTACAAAATTAAAATATCTGATGTTTTAGTGTCAGGTGTAAAATGACCCAAACCTACGGTGGCCGCCAGAAACTGTAAACTGGATGCAGCGTTTTTCTGTTGCATTTGTTTTCGGGGTTTGCGTGCTTTTCATTTAGCATCGTTTCTGTATTTGCAGCGCGTTTATGTATTTGGTTTTGATGTGTGTATTTGCAGCACGTTTTGCTAAATGCTGCACGTGTGGTCAAATTAAGTTGCAGTGCGTTTGTCCCTGTCGGCCACCGTACAAACCGAAACAGAAAAGAATCTGAAAACTACAGGCTCACCTCATATCAGAAACTGACAATTAACTGACTTGAAAATGCAGATTACTAAATTGTTTATTGAACCCACTTTGCTCTTGTACTCAGGCACGATGATGGGACTGTGTGCATCCGTCCAAGCTCTGCTTCGCACAGTCGGGCCGACTGCTGGCGGCTTCCTGTATGTGAACTACGGCATTTCGTCTATAGGCTTAATGCAGTTTGTTGTGAATATCGCTGTGTTTGTGCACCTGCTACAGCGTCGCCTCAAGAAGACAGACGTGCAAAAGGAATAAAAAAAACCCCCTCAGTTTCTGAAAAGCTGTTTTTCATATTGAATTCGTACAAAACCTAATAGAGGAAGTGGAAATTCAATGTTTGATTTTTGGGAACAATCAGTGTTCTACAGGTGCATATATTTAAAGCACTCTGCCACAGTTTACATGATCTGAAGTCTTTCTACTTCTTCATTATTCAGATTTTGTATGATTTGTTTATTCTGTGGTGGAGATTCAGGACTGAACCACTAGATGGCAGCAAACCCTCCATTTTACCTGATGATGCTTTTATTTTCCAGGGTTAATCATTTACATTCACATTAGTTACACTTTTGGCAGACATTGAGATTTTATTAAACATCATCAGGAATTAAATTAAATATAAGTACAATCCTAATTGAACATAGTAGTATCAGAACCATTTTTAATGAAAGTTTATTTTCCTATTTGTCCTATTGTTTTTCATTAAACCTTTAAAAATACATATGTATATTTATTTTTGTACATTAATTCATTTAAAGGCAGTGGTGTATTCCAGACTTGCCTTTGCATTGAGTCACTTTATCTTAAACTAAACATTAATCTGACAACTAAAGTTAGCTACTAGTCTCTTTTCAGATTCAAGTTTAACATTAAAAACATGTCATAAGCTTTTAAAATACAACACATTGTTAAAGAATAAACTAGTGGTTCCCAACATTTTTTGGCTCGCGATGAAAAACATCAGTGTCTACTTCTGTCTTCTTGTCACGTTCAGATGTTTCTGAGTTGTGCAGTTACACCAAAGATATATTTCCCCTCTAAAGTTCTCAGATGGTTTCATTTAAATAACTGTTTGAGGTCCAAAGAGATAAAATCACCCAGTATATCACAAATAATCCAAAAGATAGCAGACATTTTTTCTTCTCCCATTAATCATCTCATGCCCGTTCAGATTGGTCTTGTGACTCTTTTAAGGGTCCAGACCCCTAAATTGGGAACCACTGGACTAAACTACCCCTATGTTTTTATTTCATTTTCATGTATTTATTTCTAAGGAAAACATATTAATGGGAAGATTACCCAAACATTTGCTGGGCAAATTCATTCTCCACAGAGGATGACCCTGCTACATTTTCAATTCAGTTTTATTTATTATTTGTGTTAAATCATAACATTTCATTTTATTTGTTGTTTATTTGAATAGGGACAGATACAAAAAAACATAGATTATTACATAAAGAACAATCTGATGCCTGTATCACAGCGTTTATAGCCATGGCTAATTCGCAACACCTGTCCCTAGAAGGGCTTTTAACAGTTAAAATAATGAAGGAGTCAAATCTTTACAGTGAATACAATAAAATGTCCAGAAACCAGTTAGCAGCAATAAAAATAACTGTAGTAAATAAACACATTCACTCAAACTCACACAGATGCACACCTCACATACACACAGCTATACATTTCATATGGCATGATCACACTGCTGCTGCTGTATGAACCATGCTTTTGATAGTTTTTTAAAGGTGGACATTTTAGTTAGAGTCTTTATATTTGTAGGAAGCCAGTTCCACAGATTGGCTCCTTTCACAGAAAAAACATTTTGGGCAAAAGATATTTTACAAAATGGAACTTTACAGTCTCCACATGCAGCAGCTCTTGCTCATTGTTGGTCTATACCACACTATAATTTACAGAGATCCAACCATTCCCCCAAGAGCAAGCATTTAGTGTGACAGCGGTGAGAAAAACCTTCCTTTTAACATTAATCAACACTACTGTAAATGTGCCAGTGTTATCCAGCTGGCTAATTTTCAACCGCAGTCCTTTTGGCGAGAACTTATGAGACCAGATCAACAGCATACAGCAAGACATTAGTACAGTAAATACATCAACAATATCCACATTCAGTAACCATGCAAGCAGGCAACACAAAGCAACAAAAACTCAGCCAAGCAATGCTAATTATAGACATTTTTTGACACATGCAAACATGCAGAGCAGTGATAAGCAATGAGACATAAATAAAATACAACAATCATGATGGAGATCTTGATAAAATATAAAGTTGATAAACTACCTCCAGCAACAGTGAAATGCTACTTAAGCATTGATGCAATAATAATCTATTAATGTATCAGTTACTTGGTCTATTTTCTGCAGAATGAGAACTTTTACCTAAGTAGGATTTTATATGCAGGACGTTTACTTGTAATGGAGTACTTTTAGATAGTTGTATGTGTACTTTTACTTAAATAAAGAATCCAACTACTTCTACCACTGGTCAGCGCACACAGTAAACAACGCAAATATGTTTTGTAACATTAAATCATCAGTGCAGAAAAACAGATGACGTATCTCAGTTGCCCAGCTGCAGCATGTTGAAATGATGTCATAAAATCTGCAGCAGGTGTTTTCATTGTTTCTACAAAATACTCTGTGTTTGAAATATTATGCCCAGCAATCCGGGATAAATATGATCTTATTTTAACAGTAGGGGGTCGGTGGTGTTACGGAGTTATCATGGACCAGGCTACACCTTCAACAGATGTCACTGGTGTGATTTCTTTGCCAGATTGCCTGGGCCAAATATCTGATGAAAGCAGCCGCAGATTACATCTTCAAAACTGCAACAAATAAAGCACACACGTTTGTTTATTTATAGTTATTTCCTTTGTTTTCTTCATGATCGTTAGGAGACATTCTGAAACATAGCATTCGGCCATATCACATAGATCTTTTAGGTTGTTTTTCCCTGCAAAATGAAGGTATTTCAAACAAAATTTAAACATTTAACTATGAAATTTAGGATACAAAGGCAGAGACATTGTGGAATATAATTTTAGTTTCACAATGCTTTTAGAAATTAAATAAATCTGGTAACTATAACCAAAAGAAATCCCTGAATCTTGAAAACTGCATTTTCACTTGCAGTAAGCAAACCGATTTAATGCTTTAGTTAATCTTAAACACGCTTTTGTGCATTCAAATGAAGAGTGAAAACTTGTTTAAGGACAGTGGTTCAGGGAAAAGAACAAGAAGAAAATATTTTCTTTCTGCACAGCCTTCAAATATCAAGTTCATTTGAATTCAAATTCATTACCTGGCAGGATGTGATAGTCTGTTTAGGCAGACTGCACCATTAATGTGATCAGTGGCAATCCTATCATCTGAGCGTGATCCCACAGCTACACTCCGTCATTTCTCGCTGAGTCATGTCATTGCTTATTGCTGCTCTGCATGTATAAAAAAAAATGGCTGTAATCAGTGTTACTTGGCTGTGTTTTGTTGCTTGCTTGCATGGCTACATTAATGTGAATACTGTTGATGTATTACTCTACTAATGTCTTGCTGCTTTCTGTTTCTCTGCATGGCTTCTTGAAAATGCTTTTTTGTTGCTGTTGCTGTCTTTATGGCGTCTTGTTGTCTTCTGTCTGTAAATTTTAACCCGTAATGTCTTGCTCGATGGTGTTTTAAGCTCCCAACGTTTCCTTCCAGGCAGCACTGCGACTGTTGACTTCAAATCACCTAACCCTTACCCTAACCATAACCATAACCATAACCATAACCATAACCATTGCCTAATCCTAGGCAGCGCTGCCTGGAAGGAGACGTTGGGGGCTTAAAACACCGATAAACGTCTTGCTGCATTTACAGAATGTTAATTAATGTGCTTTGTCCTTAAAGATAAATAAATGTTTTCTGCACAAACACACATTTGATGTACAGTGTCTCAGTGTCCTGTGCAGCTCCATTAACTTTTTACATTTCTTGTAAAAAATAAACCACTTCCCCTTGAATCTTCTACCCTGTGTCTCTCTATCTGACTCATAGAGACTCAAAGGAGTTGTAGATGGATTTGAAGGGTGTCACTGTATCTGTGGATCCAGGGGGGCGGCCCTGACCACTGGAGGCGGTGCCTTGTTACACTTGGCCCTTTGAGTCAGGGGGTGCTGGGACAATGCTGCTGTTAACACTCCTGACGGGGACCTTTGGGTTCTCTGAAAGTTTAATGTGACTCTGCGAGCGACCTGCGCTCACTGAGGTCAGAGATGAGCGCGGCCCGGCGTCGGTCCAAGATTGCCCTGTGTTGGTGCATTGGAAACTGAATGCCAGCGGCGGGGGGGCCATCAGGTCCTGGGCTTGTTTTGTCCCCTGTGGCATGGATAATGAGGCATCCGTCTCCACCTGCCGCATGGGGAGACGAGGCTCACTGTCTCACTTAAAAAGAGCACAGGTTACCTATCTGATTTGTCCAAGGCAGGCCAGGGACATGATCTGAAGCAGAGGAGCCTTCAGCCTAAATGTTTTATACCACTGCTTTCTTATTTCTGTTTGTGCTGCACCACACGGAGCTCCTTATCAGAAACACTTTGTCTTGATAGGTGCATCTTGAAAACTAAGATCCAAATCAACCAAACATGAGCCACTAAAATTGTGTTATTATTATTCCCCAAGAAAGTTGGACTTCTTGTATTGATAGCATGAGCCTAAAGACAAATTAATTTGTCTCGAAGCACAATTTTTGCGACATTATGCCGATTCTTGTATACAACAAACCTGACGTGCATGTGACAGCAGCTCAACATGGCCACCAACCCCCCCCCCCCCCCGTCCTCTCCGGCGGACCTTGTGGAGCTCGTGGAGTTGGCCACAGGAACGAAAGGTGATCTTAGGGGGTTTTTGTCTTGGTGTAATCAGACAGCGACATCATCAATCATGAGAGGGTGAATTACAGCGGGTTACAATGGGTGATAAGATAATGATTGGGGCCTCAGCGACCTGGTGAGGGACAGCTCGAGTTCCCGTCCTGATTACATGGCAGCAAACTGACTGGCCGCAAACCTCTTTGAGGACGCTGGCTGCACAAATCCAAGATGGAGGAAAACACTTTTTTGAAAATGGACTATTTATATAGCGCTTTTCTAGTCTTACCGACTACTCAAAGCGCTTTTACATTTTTCACACACATTCATACACTGTCTGAAGCTGCCATATATGGTGCCACCTGCTCATCAGATAAACATTTGCACACCGCTGGCGCAGCATCGAGAGCAATTCGTGGTTCAGTGTCTTGCCCAAGGACACTTCGACATGGGACTGCAGGGCCAGGGATCCCACCACCGACCTTCTGATTGGTAGACGACCGCTCTACCACCTGAGCCACAGCTGCCCCAACACTTGAAAACACTTTTTTGTTCAACAACATCATAGTGAAAGTGTAGCAAAGGAGAACATGCAGGTGAAATTAGCTCATTTCATGGTCATATGCATGGTATTGAAATCAACAACAGTAGTTGCAAAAGCAGCACGTCTGAAATCCCCAACAATTTTTGCTACTTAATGAATCTGACAATCTCAAAATCATGCATACTTCATTCAGTGAATGGCCACGCTAGGCACGTCAGCAGGGTTTGAACTTCTTCTCATTATTCACACAAGTACTTTCGTCACTTTTCATGTGAACAACCAAGAGCAACACTATGAATGCCTTCCAGGAAAAAGTGTGGGCCATTATGGACATATTTAATACAACCATCTCGCCGATCTCTGTTTCTGTATCTGTTTGTCACATGCACTTGAGACGGACTACACAGCTGAAACACCTCCTGTGCGGACAGGCCTTGTTTTGTGTCTCTTTGTGGGGTTTTTTGTGTCTCTTTGTGGTTGTTTTGCCCCTTTTGTAGTTATTTTGTCTCTTTGCAGTTTCTTTGTAGTCATCTTGCATCTCTTTGTGGTTGGTACATGTCTCTTGGTGTAACATTTTGCTGGTGATTAAGGTGAAAACCTTAATTACCCTTTAATATGGAGGACAGCCGGAAAGTAGAGATGAATATGTCCCCAAAAAAAGGGGTATTGACCGAAGCAAAGTGCATCTGTTAGCTTATAACGTGTAGCATGTTTGTGCCAAGGCGGCCCCTGACACGTTGGGCCCCTGGGCCTGTGCCTGGTAGGCCTCATCAGTAATCCATATCTAAAATACCAGTATATTTTAACATGTATTGATACCAAATGTGTACCGATAGAGAGACAAAGTCCCTCCCCTTCCATAGGACCTCATGGGACCTTATTTAACAAATAAATAAAATATGTACTGTAGTGAATGAGGAGTTTTGATCCTGTTTGAATTGAGCCATGAATTACATATATGATGTTCGTCAATGATAATTTTGCAAGTGAAGAAAGTCACAGTTTGTCGTAGCGTTGTCGTAGTACCACCACTTAGTTTTATGTGAAACCGCTCAGTGACCTACGTGTCTCGTCTCGCACAATTTCCGTCACCTTGCTTGGTGCTCAGCTTGCTCGCTAGCTAGCTTAGCTCTGTTCCACAACACATGTAACGTTATCGTACCTGATGTGTTTTATCCAGCGTCTTTTTACCAGCCGGGAAGCAAAAAACGAGCAAGATCCACTGCTCGCGTGAGTAACATTACATCCTGGTACGAATGGCGCATTCATGCCACTTCGGAATGACAGGGACCGCCCCCGTGATTACGTTGTTTTTCCGACTACCAGCGTTCACATGTCGGGATGCGTGTTCTTCTTCTTCTGTTGTATTGCCGTTTGGCATAACAACTTGTTGCATGACTGCCACCAACTGTTTACAAGGTACAAGGTAATGGAGCCTTTCATACATTGTCGTGTTTCTTTAGAAATAAACAATGGACAAATAGTCTTTAAACGCTTCAGATGTGAAGTTATTCGCTGTCAAAGTGACGTCAAAATGAATGGCAGTCAATGGAATGCTAACGTCGAGTGATCGCTTTGTAGCATCAAAATGGCGCCATAGGAGGTTCGCGCTCTGAAGCGAAGCTTACCCCCTTGGCAAAATCTGGCCTGAGTTTCCCACCTCTGATTCCCACAAGAAGGGACGTGAATGATGACGTTTTCACTCGGAAAAACATTTTTCCGATGTCCATGAACGCACGGTAAACACACATCGTAGCTTTAGCGAGACGTCACTTATGCGACTTTGGGGTAAGTAAGTCTTTCTGATTACGTATTTTCACAGTCTTATAACAGTTTTACGACAAACTGCGACTTGCAAAATTATCTTTTAAATTGACGAACATCATATGTGTGATACATGGCTTCATTCAAATGTTATTAAAAAATAATTTGTCTTTCTCCATTCATTACTGTACATATTTCTTCTGAAATAAGGTACCATGGTGGTCCTCTCTATTGAAGTATCTTTAATCTGTTATCAGTATACATGTCGCCAACCTGCAGGTGAGACTGCACATGTGGAGAAACCAAGGGGGTAAGCTTCTCCTCGGACCGCGAACCTCCTATGGCGCCATTTTAATGCTACAAAGCGATCACCTCCCGTTAGCATTCCATTGACTGCCATTCATTTTGGCGCCACTTTGACAGCGAATAACTTTACATCTAAAGCGTTTAAAGACTATTTGTCCAATGTTTATTTCTAAAAACACACAACAATGTATAAAAGGCTCCATTACCTTGTACCTCACGTTATGGCTCCGTAGCAGACGTTTTTGTAAAAATAAGCTAACAATTGTGTCATAACCACGCGACTTACTGTCGCAGAGTAGAGGAATTACCGTATAGTACAGGAGAAGCGCGCAGGCAGTTTCGTCTCACATTAGCTGTTTAAGTGTAATTACTGATGTTAACTAGCATTTTAGTTAGCAATAATTAGCCTGTGCCTATGTTATCTCCTGACATATACCTACGTTCTCCGTCTCTGCAAGATTGGGAATGATTGAGATTTCTCTTGGCACAGCTACCAGAAGACTTACAACTTTCAGACAGGTTGCTCACGGCACATTTACGCCGTCTCTCTCAGTTGGAGGCTGCGCAGTAATGCTCGGCGCTCACCGGAGAAGTGCTTCTAACGGCCTTCACTGGTCTCCGTCCAGAGCAACGGGGTCTGTTGGTCCATTCTTATATACAGTCTATGGGAGAAACCACAGGCTGTGTGATGAATCACCAGACATCTTAATACACAAGCTGCCCTCTCCTCTGTATCTGTGCTGCCATGAAGCATACTCGGTCGTGTGTCAGCAGCTCTGAGCCCCATGACGCCCGGTCTTGTCTGCACTCTCACTCCCAGCTGCTGCCTGTTGGCCGATTATCTTACAGCGTACCATGGAACATCAGGAAAGCTCCTTTGTAATGTACGTGTTGAACCACAGAAATTAATTATTTTCTTCAGGATTAAAATAGTTGGAGATTTGATAATATGGTTGAAAAGAGAGGATGTGGATTTTAATTATGGCTGAGCCGATTAGATTTACGACAATATGATGCATTAGTAAAAGGCGGGAAAAAAGTGTGCCAGGCAAGGCATCTGTTTGAATTTGCGGCTGTAAGCTCTGCATGTTATTTGCATGACTCATATGGAGCAGCATCTGTGTTCTTCAAAGATAAATCCGACCATTATTGGTCATATTGGTCAGCTTAGGGGTGAGCACGTATGACGCAATATGGGCCTGTCTGAGCTGCTCATACATCAATACATACACGTTTAGGTAGAGTTGGATAATATCTGCAGCATCTGGAAAGTTCAGTTTGAGGTGTAAAACTTATGTACTAAATAATGTATAATAACATACGTATATAATAATTATTATTTTCATTCAACTCCTAACCGCCCAAAAATTATTATATATTTTTCAGAATATAAAACTGCACAAAAATAAAAGAGACATTCATGAATAACTCACAAAGCCAATTTAGATTTAAAATGTTAAATGTTACTGAGAAAACTATATAAACATTATACTTTTAGTATGTGGTGAGATACATCATTAGAAATGAGTCGACACAAATTTTATTTAAAGGAACTATCAAACAGAAAATAACGGCGGGGAAAAAAATACTTGTGGCTCCTCCCTGTTAGCTTAGTTCAAAACTTTTCTCTGTTTTACTGGAATTTTTTCATGTTCCTACCCAAAAAAACAAATACAAAAAACTCCCTATCCCATCATAATTATTGGAAGATGCTAAAATGCTATATGAAGTGGCTTTAAATAAACAATAAGGCTACATTTGAACTACCCAAACACACAAACACAGTTGTCAGTAAACTCCATGAACCAAGAGTTTTACAGTTAAAATAGGTTCAACAACACTAGGCTCTGACACACCAACCCGACGGCTGACCGCCGGCAGAAATGGCAGTCGGACTGATCGTTTGGCTCCCGTTGGTCCAAAAAGTGGACACTCAGAAGCGACACCGACTTGAGCATACGTTCTGCGTAACAGCAGGCGGCGCTAATCTGTATTGTCGCCCAAAAAATTAAAACCGTAAATGGCGAACGCGTCACGTGGGTCTGGCTTCTCCCGAATTTCAAAGCCGACCATAATGGCGGCTCGTTGAGAATACAATCTCGTATTTTACGGAAATTGTTTCTGTTTCTGAAAATATTTAAGCGAGAATAAGGCCATACAGTTGCTGAATCTGTTGACAATGTCAGTTTGAAAGATTTTCATCAGATTTTGAGAGGCGTTCGTCACGCTCATGCCGCTCGTCATTTCCAGTAAGTGTTTTAACATAAGTGCACTGATCACCAATCAGATTGGTCAATGAGTCTGCCTGCCCACTGGCCGATTCAACAAGTCAAATCGAAAGCCGACGGCTCCTCTGACTGACGACGGCACGGAACACACCAAACAGACTCGAGTCACCGACCTCGCCAGACTGTCCAACGGCCGATAATCGGGTTGGTGTGTCAGCACCTTAACAGGAAAGCGAAGGAGTCAATCAGTCAGTCTAATCCAGCAGAAGAAGTGTGTTTGTGTATGTACAAAAAGTGTGTAGGGCCTTTAAAAGAGAAGTTGTGGTTTGACTTCAGTACAGTCAGACATTTCTTGGAGCTAGCTCATGTTGCCAAACTTAGCACAAAGACTGGAAGCAGAGGAAAGAGAAAACCTCAACAGAAAGCAGACAGTTATGCCTTCCAGCATCTACATGTTTACATGTTGTATCATGTTAGATAGCAAGCTAGCCACCCTACATCCAAGATTCATCTGGATTATAGTTCAGAGCGGGAATGGTGTACAAGGCTGGCATCTTCACCATGAGAATGAGACTTCTGAGATGCTGCATTCAATTACTGCGCCAAGCTGTTGTTAGTAAATAGCTCCAATGGATAAGGTAATTACTTTATGCATTGGCGAAATGTTTTCCCCCTGTACAAAAACCGAAGTTTTCTGGTTTTATGATAGCCTGGAAATCCAGACATAAATCCAAAGATTAAGGGTCTGGAAATGAGTAATGAAAATGGCCCAACTCGAGGGGCCGCACCAAGCATGCATTTGAAAATCTCGCTGCACGCAATTGGATAACACTACGACCAATCACAACAATACACGGGGTGACGTATCCAGAGCCCCATACGCTTAGCTACCAGCGGAGCTAACTGGTAGATTAAACTCTTGCCGTATCCGGTCGGCAAAACAGCAAAAACGTCCTTCTTGCAAAAGAACGATTTGAGCGCCGTCTTCTGTTCCTCTTTTAGATAAAAAGCCAAGTCTAACTCGTTCATTGTAGCGGCCAAAGCCGTTTCAAACAACTGGTGTTCATCCATAGCCATCTTGCAATGTTTACTAATGACTTTGACGTCACAGCGCTGTTGTCATCTGTTTAGCTCGCCTCTGGCCCACCTATATCAGGGCTTATTTAATAAGCATCATTACTGAATGCCAGAGTGACTCGCTGAGCAAATTCAGGGGTAATCCAGGGTAGTTTTATGAGGCGTTATGTGCTCTTTCTCAGGAAGTCTCTTTTTACCTTTGGACAGAGCCAGGCTAGCTGTTTCCCCCTTTTTTCCAGTCTTTGTGCTAAGCTAAGGTAATGACCCCCGGGCTCCAGCTTTAATAGCCCATGTATCTCAGATATGACCATTATCCCAGATATGACCATTATCCCAGATATGACCTCTATGTTTATGTGGTATGTAGAAAAGATATGATATAACTTTATTTACCCCAAGGGTAAGGGTTAGGGCTTCTTGTGCAGCAGTTGCAGTGCAAAGTAGGAAAGAGTGCAAGTCTAAACTATCAATAAGGTGCAAATCAAAAATATATAAAAAATATACACAATGCCAAAAATATGTTAACAGTAAGGATCATAAAAATATACAGTTCTATCTGGGTTTCTGATTACTGTCAAATATTTGACTTTGAATGCTTATTTGCTTTCTTGCAAAGAGTTGAGAGAAGATTGTTACAACTCTCATGTTAGTGCTTTAAAAAGCGCCATAGATATAATAAGACTGATAACCAGGAGACCAGTGACTCATTACACTGACAACAGTCTCAAAATTGGCCTACAGTTTAATGTACTGTAATGTAAATTAGATTACATACCTGTGATATTTACTCAGGCCATTGATTTCCTCACTCTGATTATTATTTGGATGGCAGATGGTGGGTCGGTGGTAATCCCAGCTACCCATTGGCTTGACCCCTTGCACTCCACCCACCTCCTCCCAAACCAACACGCGACACCCTCCCCCCCAAACACACACACACACACACACACACACACACACACCCCACCCCCGAAATCTTAACGAACCCGCTGAGCCTCACGGCCAAAGAGCTGCTTTAAACTGGTGAGTAATGGCTGTGTCAGCAGTCAGTAGATGAGCCAGAGGGTGAGGGGGGGCAGAGGGGATGAGCGGGGTATTAGAGCCCCATTAAAGCTGGGTTCTATTGTTGAAGAAAGAATGTATTGTAAACACTGTAACTGTACACTCCCGAGACTCACAAAGAAAAGCTTTCTAAGTTATATATTTGTCTTTATCATGTAATATATGTAGTATTTCTACTTTGTTTTTCTATGTGCATTGAGGATTTTGTAGAAAAAGCAAACAAAATCTATTTATGTTTGAGCACAATTTTCCAGTAAAATGAAGCGAAAAATTAAAAGTAAATTGTTATTTGTCATTATTAATTTTTTGGTTGGTTTTGTTATCTTTTTAGATGAATCGATTGATTTTTAAGTCTAACTTGTTTTACACAAGCAAATCAAATGACCAGAACCTTAACTAAGGGCCTAAAAAAGGGTATTTTCTTGAAAAAAAAAACTTATTCAGTGAATAATTGTAATTTTATGGGATATTTGTAAAGTCCACCCCCCATGTGCCACACTTTATGACAGAGATGCAGAGATGCTGTATGAACCAATTACTACTGTTTCCATACAACAAATGACAAAAATCAATTGTTCAATTTCCCAAATTTCCACAACAACATGAACCACAGGAGAAAACTCTCACGTGTCTGATGTTAAAGGATAATTACAATTTTGCACAAAGTTATCAAATGACCATGTAGAAAGTACATTGCTCCTTAAACTACAGTACATCTCTCCATCTGTTAAAACAAAGCAGTGGCACTGTATTGTGGTACAGTAATGTAACAATGGTCATTTCAGTTACCTCATTTACTATAATCTTCTTGTTTCCTCTGCGTTTCCACAGGGGCCTTAATCCACTCTAAAGTCATCTGAACTAATCCACCACAGCAGCAGCAGCAGCAGCAGCAGCAGCAGCAGTGGTCGAGGTAAATTAGTCCTTTGACTGGCAACCATCTGCCAGACGTGTGTCTAGTAATTAGTTTGTTTTACTCAACTGATGCAAAATGAAATTTGGATAGGTGAGAACTCCACGAGGTGTTGTATAAACGTACCTTAAAGACAAATCACTTTTGTCTGCTTCCTCCAAGTTTTGTAACACCACAAATCATTTATTGAATCATTATTAAGTTAATAAAACAAATTATTTGTAGTTGACAACTATTTGTTTTACAGTAGAAGCAATTACTGTAGTTTTGCACATAATAAAAACTGAAAAATATTCAAATATTATTAATAAAATGAATTGGGCTAATAATTAATTTTCAAAATTTCCATATTTTCTTAACTGTTGTAAGTTGGTTCACTATTGTTTGCGTTGTCATAATGATAGACCCACTGGTAACAATCTCCATTACTGAAAACGCAATAAAATAAGGTTGGTGTTTAAAGCCCCCAACATCGCCTTCCAGGCAGCGCTGCGGTTTGATGTTGCCCAATGTTGGGTAATGTTCTGGATTTTACCTCTTTTAAATATTTGGCTCCTGTAAACCAGCTTAATGAGGACACGATTTCAAAGACCACGTCACAGATTTCACTTTCAGTGTTCGAAGAGTTGAAGTGATTTTTCTTTTGCCGTTATTTTAAAGGACGAATCCAGCGCAAAATGAACCTAGGAGTTAATAACACATGCGTACCGATTCGACCGTTCTCTGGGATATGTTTTCATGCTAATCGAATGTGACCAGTTTTAGCACAAACTGGTAATTAGCTTATAACGCTAGTCGCCGGGGCACGGGTAAAGTAAAAAGAAATCGTTGTTTCTATTCTACTAACAAGGCTCAAAATAGCTCCACACTTCCACAGTAGCATAATGAGGGTCCCTACATGTAAACCAAAGCATTGAGAACTTTGTAAGTGTACAGACAGTTTATTAAAAAGATAGTTTATAAAGACAAGAGTCTTTCCAAACTATCTTTTTGCGCCGGATTTGTCCTTTAAATCCTGTACATTTGATGCTCACTGATATAGACACAAGAGGCCTCTGCTTTAGGCAGCATGAAGGTTGTTTTTTTGTATCTATTGTGCACCTTGAATGCAAACAGTGTTAATTAGAACAAAACACAACAACCAAACAATGCCAGCAGCAGCAGTTGGCTGCTAAGTGTCTGTGGATCTCCTAAACAAACCGTGGGGCCCTGAGCTGCATCAAGAGGCTCAGCGAAGGTCCAATCTGACATTTATCTCTCCAGGCTGTTCTGCTGATGGCTGCACAACGTCACTTTAGGAACCAGCTGTTTACTGTCAGAGATCTAGGTCAGGACAGAGAGAACTGGACACAAAGCCGACCACGCTCCCGCCAACAGTTTAGCGCACAGCCTGAAGTACATCTGGAAGTTTCCCTGAATGATCCAGGGAGGCTGGAAAGACAGATATTTAAGATTAAAAATGTTATAGGAAAAGAAACCTCAGAACAGAACTGATTAAACACATGGCAGAAATGTGAAATGACCATGACAGCAAAATTTGAATCGAAATCTGGCCAATAGTTTTCAAGATAGCAGAGTTACTGAATTAAACAATGTATTTAATTTTGTTTATCTATTTAAGGATATTGTCATTATACAATACAGGATACAGACCCTTCACTACTACCAACCCCTCTACTTTCGGCGCCCTTGCCTCAGACCACACCCATCTTCAAACTCGTCCCTCATTTTGATGTCAACTACACACCTGTTAAGTTTTCTGACTGTATCTTGCACGGTTACGACGCTAAAGCGGTGACAAAATCTGTCCGCAGACACACACACACACACACACACACACACACACACACACACACAGACAGACCCACACACAGACTCAAAAGGAAAAAACAATACCAGTATCGCTGTCGCGGCTGGTAACAAACATCAGTACAGGAAACACTCTTAATATATCACATCGATTATACACCTCTCTGTGTCGACAGACTGCTGTGAGGTCATCTCCACAGAGATGAAGACCTGACTCACAGGTAAGAGGCTCAGCAGCCACGATCAGATCCCAAAGGCAGCTTTATCACACTGTTATATAACACAGACACACACACACACACACACACACACACACTGATGCAGGGCTGATGTGAGGACGCAGCCAAACTGCCGTCGTCAGCACTGGCCAGATCAGATTTAACAGCCCCCACCTCCTCATCTCCACCCTCCTCCTTGAATTTCCTTCATGATCCATGGTAACACTCCCTACCCTGTGTGTGTGTGTGTGTGTGTGTGTGTGTGTGTGTGTGTGTGTGTGTGTGGCTGGCTCAGGATGGCGAGGTGAGTTTGAAGGCAGTGATGTAACCAGGTGTGAACAACAGATTAAAGATGGTTCCACACAAACATGGCCGACATGTTTGGATCAAATCACTTTTTTTTTAATCAGTTGCTCAGTCGTCTGATAATAGAAACAAAGATCTATCACCTGAAAATATATAGGAGTTATTCTTCAATTGAACAATTGGTAAATCAATACTCTTACTAATACTTACAATACTTCAAGTTCAAGTTTTTTTTATTGGTCATTTTTACATACAAAGTATTTAGAAACTAAATGCCGTTTCCCACGGCCCAAGGTGCTAACACAAAAACAGAAAAATACACACACAAATACATAAAATGCAACATAGAAACAAATGTACAATTAAAAAGCATGTATCTCCGACATTGGTGATTTGTGTTGGTGATACACGCTGTGTACTGGTGGTAAAAACCTGGGACTTTGAAATCAGAAAATCAAATCTAAACACACATTAAGATGCTTATCACACAGTTGCTGGAGAGTTGTGCTGTCTTGTATTTTCACCGAGACTCAAACTCATTAACGTCATTCTATAACACGGCTCCTCTAATCACACTTTGAATCCTGAATATTAGGCTGCTCCCATGCTAATCTGTTTGTCTTGGCATAATCTATGGCCTGCTCGTGTAAGCAAGTCTTGGCCTAAAACTGGATGGTGTCACGGTGTACTGCAGCTTATTATTATAATGTAAACCGCCATAATGCTGCGATTGGCCCAGCAAAGTCAGCTTCTAAACATAGAGAGCGGATCTGATCTGCAGCTCAAAACTGTCACACTCCTTTGTACAACAGGGGACAAATGCTTGTTTGTTGTTTTAAATGATCTACTGTGTAATCAGAGTATGTGCTTTACTTTTTATGTGTTTTATTCTTCTCTCTTAAAGAAAGAATATTTTTTGATCGCTCCTTCTTAGTAAGTAGGCCTAAGCAAGATATTACGGGAAAAAAGCCAACAAAAATCAGTGAAATTTGCTGGACCTAGGAACAAGTGATATGTTTTTGTTCAAATTTAGGAATATTGTTAATCCCCTCTCAATACACTACACTGTTTACATAAAGCACTACTAAGAAATATGTCCCAGACCATGTGTCCTCAGCAATAAACCCGCCGAGTGTGATGAACGGTTGTCAAGAAAAAAAGGACCGACAGACAGAGACTCCTTCCATTTTAGTTAGACAATCTAAATAAAAAAAAACATCTTTGTGATGAATTACAAAAAAAAAACATCCAAATGTGTATCATCATTGCCATGACCCAGATGCAGATTAGAAGATTAGAAGATGTTTTTTAAAAATATTTTTTCAGGCATTTTTGATCGTTGGCAGGTGACACAAAATATGAAAGATTTCCCCAAACTTTTATGTGAATAGTCAAAACAATGAATGGTTGATTATATAAGCTATAGGCTATGCAAAGTGTTGTGTGTAATGACTGAAATTTGTTTGTAGCTATGATTGAATTTAGTATTTATTGCATTTTGGCACTAGTATTGGTATTTATTGAGACGATAATGACAAACTAAACTAAGGAGAGAGGAGGGATGACGTGCAACAAAGATGTCCAGTCGAGCACGAATCATGAAAGTTGCAGTTATGTCAAGTCAATAAAAAACATTTGCTTATAAAAGAAAACGCTTCTTAAAGATTGTGCAGCCTCAGCTGTGCTAGTAGGTAGGGGTGGGGGGGGGAAATCAATACAGCATTGTATCGCAATATTTTCCGTGGCAATACGTACTGTATCGTTACACAGACGCCAAGTCTATTATTATATATGTGTTGGTCAGTTTGTCTGCTTGACAATCCCATTTTGCAGCAATAACAATGTTTAGATAAAACAGAAGTTGAAGTTGAAGTTGAAAAAAAGGTAATAAATTGCAATATATTGCAGAATATATACATATATATATATATATATTTATGTTGGATGCCTAGGTAGCTCACCTGGTAAAGCGCGTCCCCATATATAGAGGTTTACTCCTCGATGCAGCGGCCGTGGGTTCGACTCCGACCTGCGGCCCTTTGCTGCATGTCATTCCCCCTCTCTCTCCTCTTACATGTCTTCAGCTGTCCTATAAAAATAAAGGCCAAAAAATAATAATAATAAAAAAAAAAAAAATAAAAAAAAAGACTGTGTATGTTTAAAATAATATTGTATCGTGACACAAGTATCGTGTTGATATTGTATCGTGACACAAGTATCGTGTTGATATTGTATCGTGACATAAGTATCGTGTTGATATTGTATCGTGACATAAGTATCGTGTTGATATTGTATCGTGACATAAGTATCGTGTTGATATTGTATCGTGAGGCCTCTGGTGATTCCCACCCTACTAGTAGGTAGGTCCTTTGAATTAGAAACAATATACATTGTAGACTGATGATCTAAGGATCACTGAAGGTTGAAAAATTGCTTAGCTGTCTGCAACCTAAAGAGAAAGAGCTGCAGGAATATGAATGACAAATATATCAAACATTTTAGACCATCCATCCGCCTTTATTTTCATTTTTTTGTAATTATAACTGCAGTTAATAACTGAGAGTTTGCAAATCCTGACCCTGTTATATCTCACATTATTTGAGTGGATAATACACGGGAAAGCAATAAAGCTGTCGCTCATGAGGTCCTTTTGCTCATAAGATATTGAAAAGGCACCACCAGCACATTATAAGTAAATTAAAGCTGCATAAAACATGAAGAAGAGATGAGTCGCACACTAGTTGGTTAGTTGGTTCTGCTCTAAACGCTGCTTCTGAAGCTTTTTAACTCTTGACAAGTTATAGTCAGTCCAGTGGCACAGCAGTCTGTTTTAATTCTATAAGTATAACTACTGCAATATATTATCATCATAAGCATAGAGTGAAAAACAACTATAGAGTATATGTTGGTACTTTTCTTTTTTTACATTAAAATAAAACAAATCAGTTATATGTTGAAAGTTTTTGTTTTTATAACAAATAAGGTTGAAACTGAAATATGGTTTCCTCAGGACTCGGGTATAAAAACTGACACAGATAAAATATCAATATAAAAATGTCTTATAAGTTCATGGCTGCATACAAAACCTGGGTGCAATAAAGATCTGTATATAGAGTACATATATATAAAAACTTGGTGTTAAATGTTGCGTGAGTTTTAAGCAAATTTCTGCCTAAAACTTACAATATAACTTACAATACTTACAATATTTAACATGTAGTATGTACAGTATGTAGATTACTTTTTTTTTTTTAAATTATATTCAATAAAATGTGAGTCAGTGCATGTTCCATCATGTAAATATATTCAAGAGGACATGATTATTAATAGAGCACCATTAACTCTGACACATCACAGCGTTTCTTGTAAGTTTCCCAAAAAACATGGAAAGAAGAGAGAACTCTGGAGGTCAAAAACAGCAGAAGAATCTCTTCATGTGTTAGATTAGATTAGAGTAGACTGACTTTATTGATCCCAAATTGGGAAATTGCAGTATACAGCAGCAAAACATCAGACACACGGCACACATACAGACTATTCAAGAAATAATAAATAGAATAGAATACAAGAACAAATATTCCAAAAATAAAAAAAATAGATAATATATGATAGATACAAAATGAAAAAGAAAAATACAAGAAATGGAAAGAATGTACAAACGTACAAGTTGGGAATAAAAATGTACAACTACTTGAATAATATTTATAAAGATGTAAGCAAAACCTAGGTTTGTGCAAGTTGCACTTAGTGCAGTATTGGGATGTATATATACAGTATCTCACAAAAGTGAGTACACCCCTCAGATTTTAGTAAATATTTCATTATATCTTTTAATGGGACAACACTGAAGAAATTACACTTTGCTACAATGTAAAGTATTAAGTGTACAGCTTGTATAACAGTGTAAATGTGCTGTCCCCTCAAAATAACTCAACACACAGCCATTAATGTCTAAACCGCTGGCAACTAAAGTCAGTACACCCCTATGTTAAATTCCCATAGAGGCAGGCAGATTTTTATTTTTAAAGGCCAGTTATTTCATGGATCCAGGATACTATGCATCCTGATAAAGTTCCCTTGGTCTTTGGAATTAAAATAGCCCCACATCATCACATACCCTTCATCATACCTAGAGACTGGCATGTTTTTATGTCGGTTAGCCTAATAGCTGGTTTGATTTGCATTGAGAGATGATTTTATGGAAAGTACCCCATGCCAGTCTCTAGGTATGGTGAAGGGTATGTGATGATGTGGGGCTATTTTAATTCCAAAGGCCAAGGGAACTTTATCAGGATGCATAGTATCCTGGATCCATGAAATAACTGGCCTTTAAAAATGAACATCTGCCTGCAAGCTGTACACTTAATACTTTACATTGTAGCAAAGTGTAATTTCTTCAGTGTTGTCCCATTAAAAGATATAATGAAATATTTACTAAAATGTGAGGGGTGTACTCACTTTTGTGAGATACTGTAGGTCTTATCTAACTGTTGATCTAATGAGTGAATTTTTTATTTTATTTTTTAAGATTTTTTGGGCATTTTCAGCCTTTATTTTGATAGGACAGCTGAAGACATGAAAGGGGAGAGAGAGGGGGAATGACATGCAGCAAAGGGTCGCAGGTCGGAGTCAAACCCTGGCCCGCTGCGTCGAAAAGTAAACCTCTATATATGGGCACCCGCTCTACCAACTGAGCTATGAGTGAATTTATGTGAAACTCAACGGGCTGAGTACGTATGACAGCGGTGAGCTCTCTTTTTAAAGGAAGCATCATGGAATCACCAATCAACAGGAAGCAAATCCACCTGTACAATACCTGTGCAAGTATCAGTACAGAAGTAGCATTATTTTGCTGCCTCCTACAGTGGCATTTGTGTGTTTTTGAAATAAAATAACTTTTCTTCATTTCCACTCTTTTTATTCTTTATAAGGTAGGTTGCAACCACTCTCTTTTATTTAAACATTTTTCATTGTTGCACAAATTATGTGCATAGATAGGATGTAAATGTACCTAACGTGACTCTTTTTTTAGAGACATGAATGACTTCATATCCGCATCAGTAATCAGTGTGTAATTGGGCGAATCCACGCAAAAATCCTGCAGAAGCACTGATCCCAGAAGACTAATTAACTGGTAAATCTTACAAAGGTCAACAGTGTGTTGGCCAAGGATGAAGAGAGTAGCCACCATATGGCTAAAGATGCCCACAAGAAGTGTGTCTTCACTGCTCTTTTAATCTTTTGGGCTAATTGTGTTTCCCCCCCCCGTCTTCTGGTGCCCAGGCAGACAAAATGTGGTCAAACTCTAATCTACTTAACTGCTCTCCACTTTGTTTTTCCAATTATGGTCGAGCTGTGTTATTGTTGAGCTGAAAGTCGCTGACATCAACATTCATTTTGCCCTCCGATCAAATTTTCTACTTAGAGTTTAGCAACGATGAAAGAGAAGACAGAAGTTGTTTGGATTTTATTTTATTTTTTATATACAGATTAATTCTAAATGAACAATTGTAATATATATATATATATATATATATATATATATATGGATAATGGATCAAATACATGTGATACATTTCTGAAAAAAAAAGAAAAGAAAGAAATATTAACATCATGAGTTCAAATACCCTCTCCGAGACTCTCCTCCCCTGAAAAACGCTCCCATAAGTCGTTTGTTCTAGCATTAATTACGACTAATATTTATGTTCATGGTGGTGCTGTCCTCTAGTGGCCTGCTGTGATTATTACGGGAGCAAAGCAGGAAGTGAGGTGACAAAGTATAAGAACGGAGAAGATTTTATCCAGGAGACCGGGGTTTGTGTCCCGTTTTATAACAAAAGTAAGCGGGTAAGAGTTTCTTTCTTACTTTACGGAACAAACAGAACAAAGTCACGTGCTGCGTCACGTGCATAATCCAAAGTTAAGTAATGTAATGTATGATTTTAACCCAAACCCCAGTCTTTTTCTGAATTTAACTAAGTAGTTTTGGTGCCTAAGAATAACCAAACTGCAACCTGCTCTGGTTTAGATATGAGCATGGACAAAACATTCTCATTCCCATCACGTAAAATACGGATGCTTGGTCAGGTGCCTTTGGCGTTGTTATTGAAGCTAAAAGTCTCCTTTAGTGTCATATCTAAACGAGCTTTATCTAAATGCGCTTGGTCAGGACTATTGGCATCACTTTTGACGCAGTTAGGTTAAGAAAAAGGTCGTGGGTGGACTTATATAAAGGTGCGTTTCCATGACACGCGGGACAATAACTGGACATTTGGGTTTAGGAAAAGAAGAACGGGACAGTTGTGTTCAGGAAAAGAAGAACTGAACAGTTGGGTTTAAGAAATGTGACACAATGGACACAAACAGGGTGAAAGTCCTGTGTTGTTTAATCCATCCACAACCCCAACCAACCTCCCTATTCGGATTTTCGGGCTTTCATACTACTCGCTACCGTTGTCGCTCTTAATGCTACGTCCTCTTCAAGTGCCGGGTAGCTGCTGCTCTCCCCGCTGCATTCTACACACACACTGAAGGGTGCTTTTTGCGTCGTATCTGACACTGACAGCCACTGCCCAAGCGTCTGTATTTTACGAGTTCGGAGTGAGAACGGGTTGGGATGGAAAACGCTCCTGTGGGTCATATTTTCTGCCACCTCTAGAGGCGCTAATGCATGAAATGCTCCTGTACGTTAACCACATGTTTAAAACAGTGCCAGTCGGTAACAATTTTTTTTCCTCTTGAAACTGTTTTGTTGTATGGGTAACGTAGAAGACAGGGTTATTTCAGCTAACACGCTCCTATTACCCCACTGTACACCAGAAGAAATTGGAACATTTAGCAGCAAAAAGAACAAAAAGAAAAAAAAAGATGTTTTTTTCTCAGGAGTGGTGGAGACAAAAAAATTAATATGACTCTAAATGAAGATTAATGTTGTTTTGTGTCTGCTGGATGCAGCTCTATGATATGTCAGATGTTGTGGTTTCAGTTTGGTGCCTTTTGAAAACTCAATTAATGCAGCTTTAAATTGTTTATATGTCCACTCTAAGATCAGTCATGATTGAGCGCAGTTATTAACAAGCACAGAATAAACAGCAAACAGAGACAAACAAACAACAGTACAGATGCCAGCGCGCAGATGTCATAAACATGGCAGCTTGTGTCCTCTTCAGATTAGGATCATTCACTTGAACCGCTCAACTGTGTCAAGAAAACAAACGATGAAAACGAGCAGAAAGTCGTGTCAGTGGAACATCATTAACAACAGAAGCATTGTTTGACACCTGCTTTGGATTTATGAACTGAAACATTTCCGCATTCACAGAGATCCTCTATGACTCTTCCCCCAGTTTGATTTTCACAATCAAGATTATTTTTAATGGCTTTTTTTGTCTTTCGTTTTCAAGCCTTTCTTGTCTTAATCACGGCATTATGGTACAGTGCTTTAATTTCGCCCCAAATTGTCTGACATTTTGCTAAACAACCAGTCAATTTCATTTAAATTACAAGACTCCATGGTTCATATTCTCTGGTTCTCGGCAGCTCTGGTCCTCCAGTCTCCTGTTAGCTGCAGCTCAACACTGCTGCCTATGTAAATGCCACATGGATGATGACTCTAGCTTCTTAATAATAAATGGGAGACCCTCTTGAATTGAGCTAAATTAGTGTCAGCTAAAACATCAGCCATTCAAAACTCTATTATTCCCTCTGTGACCTTTTTCTTCTGGCAGCCAGAGGGATGCGGATGATCTCTAGTTTGTCAAAAAAGTGAAATGAGAGTTAATAGGCAGCTCCTCAGCAAACACTGAGGGTCATTATGAATGGCAGGCAATCACACAGATCAAATATACAGCAAGGGGAAATGGAGCTGTAATTCAGAGGCAAAAAAAGTGCGGAAATACAAATTGAAGAGGCTGGTAAATATAATAATGTGCACCTCGTGTAATCATCCCTTTGAATGCAGATACCGAAGAGGAGTGTTGACTGATGGATGCCCTCGTGGACAGAGGAGACGCGAGGAGACGGGGCTGCATGGGAACTGGTCTAAAGTTACAACAACTCTTTTAGCAGAGAGCTTTAGGAGTCATCATCACTGTGTGGGAAATGAACATTTTAGATTTTAGATTATTAGTACTCATTGTATTAATTCTGGTGAAGTCAGACTTTTGTCAGCTGTGCGTTGACAGTCAACGGACTGAAGAGTCATTTTTCCACAGAGATGGTTAGGGGGTAACACCAGGGGGGCAGTTATGACACACCAAAGGTTATTGTGAGGTACATAAACTTGACTTTTGATTTTAGGAAGGGCTCAGCAACTGAATGTCGCACATGCCTGACTGAATCGACATTGTCATGAGGTGCCTTTGTTACATTTCATGACATTTAAGGCAAGCTGCTCTGAAAGTCAGGAGAGAACACCTTTTACAGGACTGCTCTCTATGCTGCATGAAGTAAAGAATCTGATTCATCACATCATCGACTCTGTAATCTTTCCCAAAGAAATTTTTCCACAACAGTTACTGTAGCTGTTTCTTTCCGTTTTTGTTTGCAGACATAATGAAGATCCGAGTCTGAGCAGCACCAGTGTTCTGGCAATGTGACTGATTGATCCAGTAGATGAACAGTAAAGATTAAAAGGATGACAAAGAAGCATGCTGCTTACACAGCACGTGGGGCTAATCCTTCCCCTGCAACCCCCCCCCGTGCTCCCTTTTGAGGAGCTGCCACCGAGGAAGCACCCACAGACAGTGACGGACCCCGGCGGCCAGAGGGAGGACACGCAACCTGTTGACGTGAAACAAGTGTGAGCTGGAGCTCATGGCAGGACCCCAGCCCATCTGCATCTCCACATCAGAAGCTACAACACAGTAGAGGCTCAATTTACCATCTGCCCACTGGGGACCACTGGAGGCCTGACAGCTACTTATTTCACATTTTAAGTGTTTTGCTACAACAAACCCAGAAGGAACTTGAACTTTTCGCCTGTCATTCCTGGAAATTTTACCTTGAAAATTGACAAACTCCAGAGAAGAGGACTAATAGCTTTGCAACAAAGTTTGTTATCATTCACCATCACTCCAGGAGACATTTTTTAATAAAGAAATGATGGAGGATCACCTGTTGAAGCTCCCCATGATGTCGTCCTCTTCCCCCAGTGAGTCTTCTTTGAGCGGCGGGATGGACGACAGCAGAGGAGGTACGAGTTTCACATGTTGACCAAGAGCAACAGGTGTCCAGGAAGCCTGAAAGAAGGGACGCAAACTTGGCCTGTAGTAAAAAACAAACAAAAGTAGACTAACGGAGGTTTTTGATCATCTTGATTTTTATGTTTCTGTTTGAGATTCTCATAAAACTTTTTTTTTGTGCCTTCTTTCTGTTTAAATATTTAACACAAAAACCATCCTTCAAAGAAAGTTGCATTCAATTAAACATCACACAAGCATGATGATATGCACAGAAATTAATTTAGTGCATTTCTTAAATACAAATATACTTAATTAAATGTAGAGCAAGACCAAAATAAATACGTATTATGCAACTGTAAGCAATTCCATCTGAATGTATGTATAATGAATGGGTTTATTGGATTATTATCAGTATCCCTGCATCGTTTGTGTTAGCTGTTAATCTGCCTCTAGCCATTTTATTGTTTTAATTTCATGATCATCCACTAAATGAGATTTTCAGGCCTAATTACGGCTGTGGCAATAGACTGAGCTGACAGTACAGATGGCAGGCACACGTATGAAACAATACCAGAGCACGTGAATGGCACTAACCGACAGGACCCTGTCACTGTGTTTTGACTCACAGCCAAGAGTCCATCCCCGGGCAAAGCCCTGAGCCCGGCTCTGGTCTGCAAAGTGTGCGGAGATACCAGCAGCGGGAAACACTACGGCATCTACGCCTGCAACGGCTGCAGCGGCTTCTTCAAACGCAGCGTGAGGAGGAGGCTCATTTACAGGCAAGAGAAAAACTTCAGATACCAAGATTAACAATGTCCCCCCCCCATCCCATAAAAGCCAGTTAGTATACAAAGTGCAATACAATATGGAAGGCCAGGGTCCTTTTAAGCACTTTTATCCAAAACATTCTCACAGCCATTAGATTTATATCCAACAAAACCCACACATTTTGTATAATATCGGACAGGAAAAGATGGCCATGTTTTTTCAGAACGAAATGTACATTTTTGTCACATCAAAACAAAATTAAATCATTTATTTTTTCAACTGATTGTAATTGAAAATATATACGCTTGTTTCTCTTGAGCATTGTAATGCAAACAAACTTTTTAAAGCGGCATAAAACATGACTAACTTTAATAAAGATGTAGTTGTTTAGTGTGTCTGTGTATTAAAAACCCTGTAATTCAATTTAGGATTAAAAGTAAGATCCCATCCCTTTAAAAAGCGGTTTATTTGTTTAGATTTTAATTATAGATGGTGTCTTTAAATTGGTTGTAAGTTATTTTGGTGAAGGTCAGGCTATTACGTATTTTAAATTTAGGTTAGGATTAAAGGTTTGTTCATTGTGGCTTCAATTTCATATACAAGTGTGTAGGAATTTCAGATACATAAGTATGTATTTTTAATGATCACATTCAGTATTTCTGTTAGTTTTGAGTGGACTCTCCCTTTAAAGTCTTGGTTGTGGGTTAACAGGTGCCAGGCCGGTACAGGCATGTGTCCAGTGGACAAAGCTCATCGCAACCAGTGCCAGGCGTGTCGGCTGAAGAAGTGCCTGCAGGCGGGCATGAATAAGGATGGTAAGTGTGTTTAACATGAGTAAAGGTGTTTTTTACCAAGAGATTTGAAGAATTTCAAAAAGCGAACATCAATTCTTCAGCTTTAGGCCCAAATAATCTCTTTACACATTGCTCTAGGACATACCTGGGCATCACTAGCTCACCAGCTGAGTTTGTTCTGAACATTGTGATGTAAAATACATTATCAGGCTGTATGCAAATATACAATACAATATTTAAGAAGATATGTAAAAATCCAGAAAATGCCGTTAGACCTCAGGGGGTTAACGTGCAAAAAATACATCAGATGACGCTAACAACTACACACTAACTACACACATATCTCATGATTATTTCCACCTTTTCCTTCCCCGTCCTGTCCTTTTCCTCTCTGCAGCAGTACAGAACGAGCGGCAACCCCGCAGCACAGCTCAGGTCCGCCTGGACTCCATTGATGTGGACCCTGAGAAGGAGCACCTGGCCACCACACGGGAGCCCACCTCCTCTTCCTCTTCCTCATCTTCCTCCTCCTCTTCCTCCTCCTCCTCTGTCATCACGTGGCCCCACATTACCTCCTCTGTGTCCATCAACTCCTCCGCGGCCCCCCAGCGCTGCACCAGTCCCCAGAACAACCACCGCTTCATGGCCAGCCTCATGACAGCCGAGACCTGCGCCAAGCTGGAGCCTGAGGACGGTGAGGAGGGCTTGGGATTTGAGATCAGATTAGACAGAAGGGATGCTTTCATTTTATGGTGCAATTCTTTACGTCACCCCAGTTTTTGCATCCAAATCTGTGATGTAAATTTTAAGAGCATGTATCCGTAAACTTGAATATTTGTGGGGTGAGACATGATGCAGGAGGGAATCATTCAGAAAAGAGGGAGAGGAAGACAGTTTTATTGGATGGGGAGAGGTAGGGGTTGGTCAAAAAACATGTTTTGTATAGCATTTAATTTCATATAAAGGCCAAAAGTCTACATAATTGTAACATGCCAAGTTAGTAAGAATATGAACAAATTAATACCTATAGGATGTTTATAGGATGCTAATTTCACTGTGGGTCTTAATCACTAAATTACTGCATGTTTTAAATGTATTTTTTCACGTTTTAGAGTTGATTTTATACTGTACAAAATATGACATAACTTACTGATTAAGACTTCCGTTTTGCATGTAATATTCAGCATGTAGCAAGCCAGTAGAATGTTAACAAGCTAACAGGCCAAAGTTAAAGTGTTAACATGCATACGTAAACTAGGTTGAGTTCTGCATGAGCCTGACCTCGTCTTTTCTGTTTTCAGTTGACGAGAACATTGACGTTACGAGCAACGAGCCGGAGCGAGCGTCCTCGGAGTACCACATGGCTCTTTACCCGTCCAGCTCCGAAAACGTGTATGAGACGTCGGCGAGGCTGCTCTTCATGTCAGTGAAGTGGGCCAAGAACCTGCCGGTGTTTTCCAACCTGCCCTTCAGAGACCAGGTGAGACTCATACATATACTGTACTGAATATCGTATTCTTACATTTTTTTGTTTTGATTTGACAAGTAAAAGTACATTGATGTTTTCATTTGATTTTAGTTATCTTAACTCTAGTTCTGGTAAACAACAACCAAAAACATTCACAATTATTGAATTTGTCCATTTGTCCAGTCTTGTATTGTCAAGAAAAAAAAGGTTGTCAATTGTTAAATATTTTTTAGTATATAATTATTTTAGTTGTCAAATATTTTTGGTCATAGTTTTCATTGACATAATTTGCACTGGTTGACAACTTTTTTTTTTTTATGAATGGTCAAAATATAAACTTGTGATATCTTGTAAATTTGACTTTGTAGATCAGGACTTACGAATTAGTTATAAAAACATAATTAAATGAGATACTTAATCACATAAACATATAGAAAAACCTTACAACATACAACACAAATTAATTATTTTGAAACACTATCATTTTGGAAACTGTGCAATATTAATTCATACTGTTACTGCTGATAATGATTTATTTTCTAAATATATATTATCATTTATCAACATGTTGATGTCTTTTTGGCAGGAATGGCCTTCCATATAACACTACTAACTACTGTGACTAACCAGTGAAGCTAAAAACAGCTACATCTGTTTCTGAAAGAATCTTTATTCTTTTTATGTGATTAACCATTTTTTTTTATTTTTTTTAAACAAAATACAAAACATACAACTCACAACATGAACAACCCCCCCCCCCCCCTTTTGTCATCACCACCCACCCAGAAAAAAAATCAAGAAAAGACGACACAGTAACTATAATTCCAGATCATTCAACAAAATAGTCACAAAACAAACAATAAACCATAAACCTAATAAACATATGTATAAATAACAACATCAGAAGCCCATCATACACATCTCTCCCCAGCACAAAGCTTCCCAGGAGTCCTCCAGAAAGCTCAGGTACTTTCCCCATTTTCTACTATATACATCCAATCTGGCAAACCGTTCAGAAACTTTATTTAATTGTCACATACACACAGTACAATGTAGTACATTTTGATTTCTGCAATTTAACCCATCCTAAGTATATTAGAAGCAGTAAACAGCTATATATATATATATATATATATATACATACAGCATCTGGGGAGAAACTTGGGGTTCAGTGTCTTGCTCAGGGACACTATGACATGTGGCCGGAGGAGCCTAGGATTGAACCGCCAAGCCACACAAACAGTTTTGACAACCCGACTCTTGTTGGTGTCCCACCAGGTGATCCTGCTGGAGGAGGCGTGGAGCGAGCTCTTCCTGCTCTGTGCCATCCAGTGGTCTCTGCCTCTGGACAGCTGCCCGCTGCTCTCTCTGCCAGACCTCTGCCCCGGCATGCAGGGGAAGACCAGCTACACCAGCCTGGACCTGCGCCTCCTGCAGGAGGTTTTCAGCCGCTTCAAGGCCCTCGCCGTCGATCCCACTGAGTTTGCCTGCCTCAAGGCCATCGTACTCTTCAAGCCAGGTAGAACAGGATTCTAAGGGGCCGGCACTATAAATAATACAGACGTTGTTCAGGCTTCTATTTGGTGATATTACAATCTAATAATTGCACTGCAATAATAACATTCTAAGGGCCTAAGTGACTGGTTTAGATCAATAAATCTTAACCACTACTGGGCAGATTAGCTTTAGGTTCCTAAGGATTTCAGTTTTTCCCTGACTTTTTCTTTAGCACCACTGCTGATCAGATTTTGAACATACTGTATAATGGGAAGATTACTGTAACATTGGCGCCTGGATAGCTCAGTTGGTAGAGCAGGCGCCCAAATATAGAGGTTTACTCCTCGGCGCAGCGGGCCCAGGTTTGACTCCGACCTGCGGCCCTTTGCTGCATGTCATTCCCCCTGTCTCTCCCCTTTCATGTCTTCTGCTGTCCTATCCAAATAAAGGCTGAAAATGCCCAAAAACATCAATAATCTTGAAAAAGAAAGATTACCATAACATTTGCTGGGCAAATTCATTCTCCACAGAGGATGAGCATGCTACATTTTCAATTCAATTTTATTTATAGTGTCAAATCATAGCAGACGTTATCTCAGGACACTTTACAGGAAACAATGTTGGTGCAACAAGGGCGAGTCAAATCTTCTAACAAACTTTAAACAGGCAGAAACCTCAGACAGAAACTTTCCTCTTGCGCAACCCTGAACTGACACCCAAAATGTCTGCTTGGCACACAAAATATTTTATAATCTTTTTGACTTTCCACTTTAACTTTATTGTCCCTTAAAGGAAATTGGCCTTGCAGCCTGGAAAAGCATACATTGCACACACATGTGAACTTAATAATACATAAAAATACATGCTACCACATACAAATCACACAAATGCAATATTAAAACATAACCTAAAGCCCACCACATATGCATGCTTGTAATATAGCTGAGAAGAAGGCTGCATTTTGTAGCATATTTAAATATTGGTGGGGGTGTGTCCCCTACAATATAGGCTACATTATGATTACTGCCTTGGCTGAGAACATTTTTGGTCTCATGGTAATAAACCAATTTCACGTTAAAGACTTCATGGTCTTTTCTCTGTTCATTTTAGATATAAATAATTCAGTGGTCAATATAAATGAGTGTAGTTGTGTGTAGAGAGTGACACCACCACCAGCTCATATTACACATCTGTTCTTTCAGTATTGTTTTAAAAGTATTTGTCTGAATTTGTGTGACTCACGTTGGTGTTTGCTCTCCTCCACAGAGACCCGTGGTCTGAAAGATCCAGAACAAGTGGAGAACCTGCAGGATCAGTCTCAAGTGATGTTGGGACAACACATCCGCTCCCACTACCCCAGTCAACCAGCCAGGTACCTTTAAATGCATTTACACTGTCACATCTCATTTACCTGTAGTCTTTTCTATGTTACAAGAGTTGATTTGCGATTGGAAAATGGGTCCCTGAGCAAGACACTTAACCCCTAGTTGCTCCAGAGGCGTGCGACCTCTGACATATATAGCAATTTGTAAGTCGCTTTGGATAAAAGCGTCAGCTAAATGACATGTAATGTCATGTAATGTAATGTAAAAAATGAACTTTTTAGGTTAGTAATCTTTCTGTCCCCCTGCTTCCTCTACTTTGCATTTAAAGCTTCAGTGCGTAACCTTTTGCTCGATGGTGTTTTAAGCCCCCAATGTCGAGTTCAAGGCAGCGCTGCGACATTCGACTTCAAGGCACCTAATCCAAACCGTTTTAACCCAAACCTAACCCTAACCCTAACCATTGCCTAATCTTAGTGCCTTCCAGGCAATCCTGCCTGAAAGGCGACGTTGGGGGCTTAAAACACCAAACACCTAACTTTTTGATATTAATGAACATCCGTTACATTCAAGCCGTTGCCAAATGAGTTGCTACAAAGCTAATGAAGACTATCAGCGCCACACAACTCTCTCTGTATTTCTCAGTATGGCTATGTTGAGAAGATTGTGTCGTCCAGTGACTTTCCCGCGCAGAAACTCAAGTGAAAATAATTCCCTCTTCTGAAGAGTCCATCCTGTTTTTTTAATCCTCTGTTTCTTCCTTGGCTACTAGCAACTGCGTGGAGGAGGGGTGGGGGCTGTGTGCGGTCACGGAAGGCTTGTATCATGTGGACGTGCCAACAGTTTTGTTGTCGTTACTTAGAATTCCTCATGGGGGCGACAGAAACTACGCACTATAGCTTTAAGTTAATGATTTCCTTCTATCAACAACCCTCAAAAAGGGCTGTTAGCTGTTACAGTAGAAATTAGTTTCTAAATAAATTGGTTTCTAAATTTTCCCCTTCTATTGAATGAATTTGTCCCTTTTTGAGATTTTTTAAAGGTCTCACTTTAAAATCTTGGAGGACAGATGCCAAAATGATTTAATGTAAATGTTTTAGAGTCCGAATACAAGCCAAAATGACTTACTTACGTCTGCCGGACGCCCCCCCCCCCTAAAAGAAATGCTAATTAAATAGTTAATTCAGAATCATTCAGAAAGTAAATTATATATTTTGTATAAGTTATGCCAGTATAAAGACAAACTCCCTGAATTTTGAGAGCTGTAGATTTAAGACTTTATTAGTCAGACTTTTGTCACAAAAATTAAGAGGTTTGACCTTAAAATCACGTGGAACAAAAATTAATAAATATTAGCCCTGTGCATTGAATTATTAAAAATGCATGAACACAGTTTGGTGTTTAAATGTAATTTTACTGGTTAGCATTAGGACCTAAAAGACTTCCATGTTGACTTGTAATTTGGCTACACATTGTTTATAAATGCTGTACTATTTCCTGTTGCATGCAGAAGTTGATCATATTTTTGTTTATTCAGGTTTGGAAAGCTGCTTCTTCTTCTTCCCTCTCTGCGTTTTGTGAATTCTGAGCGGATAGAGCTGCTGTTCTTCCACAGGACCATTGGAAACACTCCCATGGAGAAACTGTTGTGTGACATGTTCAAAAACTAAAAACCATCACCCACACACCCGTTGAGTCATCCACAATCTTCATGTGTGGAGCGATGATATTCAACAGATATTTGCTTTGTATTCCTGTATACATATCAGAGAATCTGCGTGCTGTTATTTTTTTAAAGGCCACTTTATCATTGTTTGTTGGTTCCACGTCAGGTCATTCTACAATCAAATTCAGTTCCTATCATCATGCTTGCTGTCTATTTGTATCATATTTAGACTTTGATTTGTGTCAGAAGAGACTCCTGATCACATTTCATCATCTAGTGTATCATTATTTTTGTCTTTTTTGTGACATTTACAATGCAGATCTTTATTATTTGGTGATAGATGGACTGTATATCCCTGCTGTCATTAATGTGACTGTTATATTCATGTTTTCATGCCTTGATAAAGTAAAAAACAATGCTTGAAAATGGTTTTCGATTCAGTTTTTATAAGAGTTTGACAGGAGATGATGTAGCCTTAAGACTTTCACTATTTAGGGGAAATATTTTAAGGTGTTTTAAAGATATAAATGTGAAAAAAAGGAAAAAATATATTTGAAATATGATGTGGTAGCTACAACACGTGAAAAGTCAGTTTACTGACACACTGTAATGCAGAGAACCATCCAAACAGCGCCCTCTTCTGTTTACTTTAACACACAAAACCCTCAAAAAACACACACACACACACACACACACACACACACACACACACACACACACACACACACACACACACACACACACACAGCCTAAACATAAAGTACAAGATGAGAGTTGAGTTGCAGTTTTTCTCAGATGTTCAGATGCATCATTAGAAATAATCTGCCCTGTTTGCCAAATGCCAATTTCTTCTTTCACTTATATATTCCAATTACTCTATGGAACAGACATATTGAGTTTAAGGGCCTGTTACAATAAATGCTTTTTACAAACAGGAGTCCTGTCTTTGGGTAATAAATCTGCCTGGAGAGGCTGTTGTTAGGAGATGGATGGATACAGTGAAAGAAAGGGGGCTTCGGTCTTATTTGTTAATGGTAAATGTACCAAATATTACCATTACCGTGATGTGAAACTCTGTGCCACATATCTTTAGACACCCTGTATAGTGACAGTATTGCAGTATTACGTATCGAAATAGTCTTGTCTACTTTAAAATGAGATGCAGATGGTTGTAACTGAAGTGAGTGTTGGTGTTCCTTAACTAAATGTCAGTCTGATAAGAGACGTCACTCAGTATTGACTTCACCTTCTAAATCAAACACATGAAAAACATCAGACAAACATCAAACCCATTCAGTTTCGTAGGCCAGTGCTGCAAGTGGAATTGTAAAAGATGATTCTGGGCAAGAGAAGGCAATTCACGGCTTGGCTTTTAGTCAAGTTATTTATTACTCTAATACTAAGAGCTTTAAGAGCATTTGTCTTTACATAATTGGAGGCCTTTTTATGTTGTAATAGCAGCAGTTGAGTGAAGTGGGTCCTGTGCAAGGCCCTCAGAAAATCCTGCTGATCAGATCAGCTGGCCTTCGGCAGCCTCTGTCATATGAGCGAGCTCACACATCCAGATTAAGAAACCTTCCACTCTCAAATGAGATTCGTCCCATTTTACAGCAAAGTGTGCTGCAAAATGTACCTGACAGGGACAAATGCACTGCAACAAAAAAAAACACATGCAAATAGACAAAACACAAGAAAATCAAGAAAACCTCTTCATTAATTTGACAACACATGCGCAGCATTTAGCAAACGCGCTGCGAACACGCACAGCAAAACCATATACATAATCGTGCTGCAAATACAGAAATGATGCAAAATGAAAAGCACATAAACCCGGAAAACAAATGCAACAGAAAAACACTGCATCCAGTTCAGACAACAGAAGTTCTCCAGGCCTCTAGGGGGAGCGCTAAGTTTGACTTTCGACCCCACAAAAATATGGTGCTTTTTGAAAATTAAACCATGTAAACCTATTCTGGTACAACCTCTAAATACAATTATGAACCTGAAAATGACCACAATATGAACATTTTAAGTTGCAGAGCGTTTGCCCCTGTCGGCCACCGTACTTACCTCACGTGTAAAACGATCCACATTCTCATTTCGGCCTTTCCTAAGCTCTTTTCCCACAAAGGTTGCCCCTGTTTAAATGAAAGATTTCCACGTTATTATAAGATTAGTCTCTTAAGTAACAGGCAGCGAGAGGCAGCAAGTTTACACCACGAGTCCCATAGAGTGCTTTATTTCAACGTGAATACACCAAACATATGCACTCTATCAGACATTGTGATTGTGATAACATGAAGCAAATCAATATTGTTTCTACTTTTGGTATAGTACTTGAGTAACTGTACTTAGTTACACTCAACCACTGAATAAATGGTACTTAAATCCTATCTTAAATGAATTGTAGTATTGAAGTTAAGTGATGATTTAGAAGATCACATCCAGAAGAAACAAATTAAGTTTAGTTTAGTTTACTAGTTTACACATATACAAATACTACAGATTAATATACTCATAATCAATAAAAGATGTGATGGAGAGATGCAAAAACCCTCAGAGGGACTTAATCCGGGCACTCTCCAATGCATTAGCCAATTAAAAAAGGTAAAAAAAAAAAAAAATACTAAAAAGAAAAGAAAAGACAAGAAAGAGAAAAAAATCCCCCCCAAGAATTACACACAATATCAAATCAACAGAATAAATATGAAAGGTACAATAATATTAGGAGTCACATGGGTTGGTTACAAAGACATTCCATAGGGATAACATTGCACCGACAAAAACAAACAGGTAACAGTTTTCTTAAATTGCACAAGTGTTAGCCACTGAACATCTGTAATTTAAACCAAACTGAAGTTGAGATGTTGGACAGATAGGAGGCCTGAGTTCAACATAACTTAAAGGATCACCAGAGACCACATTGGGTAAGTTTCTTCCTCCACGTCTTCTCTTATTCACTGTGTTGTTGACCCTCTCTCTCCTCTTACTCCCCTCTGTGCAGTTGTTAATCTGTGTTGAGCTCTCAGTTGAACTGGAATGTGTCTGGGTGTTTGGGCCAAACTCTCCTGACACGTTACAGCAGCAGCAGCAGATCACTGAGTGAGGTTACCTAACTAAAAGAAGAGGAGGAGGATCCGGAGTCCTCTGGATCTTTAACCGTCCTGCTTCATCCTGTTTGACACGACTGAACAGCTACGATGAATCAAAGCAAGGTCGAACTTGAGCCTTTTGAATATTCCTACTATGATTATTCAGACTGGTACACGAACAACGCAGAGCCAACCAATCCACCAAAAGAGTGAGTATAAACCTGAAGACAATTTCATGTTTAAGTCAGAACTAAAGGTGTCAAAGGGGGCTGTAGTATTGATTTTATGTACAAGTGCACTTTGGGAAATTGATTAGTTGATTGCTGATAACTTCATAATGGCAGCAAAGTGGTGATTTTAGGTGATTTTACTTGTTACTGTGCTTAATTTGAACATTTTCAAAGATGAAAGCAATTCTGATACCTGCACAGTTAAGTGTGGATTTTACTTGAAACCACAAAATCCAACGTCCCCAAAGTCCCCAAAGTCCCCAAAGTCCCCAAAGTCCCCCGAACCATACCACAATATGGGTCGTTTGTTCCATACCCTGTAATAATAAGAAAGTGGCTTAACGTAAAAGGAAATTCAACCGATAAAATAGATAGTTCAGCTTGGGTTCGGACGAAAAGATGTGGTAGGAAGAATTCAGTGGTGTTCAAACTTTTTTTACTGATTTGCCCCATTTGTAATATGTTTTTAGTCAAGTACCCCTTGACCAGAATATTTTTGGTAGTAAAAGAAAAGCATATATAAAGTAATGTAATGTAATTGTATTTAAACAGGGACAATGTACAATTAAATATTAACCTTGTATAAGAACAAGGAGAGATGCATTGTACCAAGTTGTAGCACAATTGCTATTCTCGGCCCGTAGTCCCTGGGCAGGTAGGTGAAACAATACATATACTATAAAAGTGAAGTACAAAACATCAGAATATACAATTTTACAAACACATTCACACCTAATTTACAATAATGTGCAAAATTGCATCAATAAAATTATCATGGGCTCACTCGTTCCCACATCCTAAAACCTATGAGCTATGCAATCAAAATCTTTCCGACGGCATCGGAGCAATCCCGGAAGTGGAATGTTGTGGATATAGACCATGATTAATGTAATAAAGAACTAATCAAATCATGTGGATCACTTATTCAATAGCAAGCATAGTTATCAGCTGTGCAAATAATAAATCAACAATTTTAACAACATGTATCTGTTTATTATTGGTTTACAGATTTTTGCCAATAATTCAGCTTGTTTATTTTAATGTGTTGCCTCTTTGTCACAGAGTTATTTCACCATGTGACCCCACAGTGGACGACAAGCTCTTCCACGTATGCATGCTGTCAATATCTGTAAGTATACTCAAGTTAAAAAAAAAATCGACTGCAGGCCTACATTTGCAAAGTAAAAGCACATTTTGTTGGGTGTAGATGTAGATTAGACCACAGTCTTTTTTACATCTGATAGGATTTGTGCTTTTAGATGCTATAGTACAGAAAGTGTATGTAACCTATGACCGAAATAGTCATATATTCTGTCATTGTGTTACTGATGGATGGAATTACAGTTAAAATGACCATTTTTCCCCTACAATGTCTTCCTAGGTAAAGCATGAGCGAAATACAGTGACTGTGTATTGTGTCCTGAAGTTTTTACATCTTCCATCAAATCCTTCAGTGTTTTTTCTATGAATCCGTCAGCACGCTTTACCTCAGGCAGACGTTCAATATAATGATGATTTACCCAATTATAAATGGAGGCCACGTCAGAAAACTCCTCATACTGTACACACAGAATGGACATTGACCTATTTAAGAAAAAACAATGTGTACAAACTGTGACAGCTGGGTCACTGCAGCTGATCAAAAATAACAAGACGTAGTCTGAAGAAAGTTCAGAAATTAGGTTCTTTTTTCAAGACACTCATGAACAATTCGCCGCTGTACCCCAATTTCCAATTGCATCTACAAAGTTGCTTTGTTATTCACGTAGTTTCCATGAGATACTGTAGCTGGCAAACACTTTGAAAAATGTAATTTAGTATTGACTAGAAAAGTTCAAATTATTGGGCCTAAAGGAGGTACAGTACAGTATGACTTAAATAGTTACTTATACGAGTTATGTAGCGATATCGACCAATCAGCTGGTGACGTGCCAGACAAAAATTTGCAGCAGCAAATTAAGACAATAATATATAATAATATTATAATAATAATAATAATAACTTTATTTATATAGCACCTTTAAAAACAGAGTATACAAAGTGCTATGACAGACAAGCAAGGCAAAAATGTTTAAAGTAGCCTAAGGTTACAAAAAAGGGTATCACGTATCTAAGTTGAGCACGTTTTGGTTTCAGATTCACGTTTAAATAGAGATAAACCTATTCCTATTATTTCAGTGCAAAATACAAATAACAGAATCTTTGAATCAGTTTAAACAAGCAGAATCTTCTTTCCATAAAACTAACATGATGAAACCTGTCTAGATGAGAATGTCGTTTAACTCAAAGTCCACTTACTAGCTTTTGACCCCACACTTTTAACCACATGTCACAATCTATTTTGTGATGATGTGAGCAAATGTCTAAACCTGTCAACATTTTCAGGCAGCAGCTGAGACTGACAAAGGGCTCCCTTTCAGGAGGAAACAGTGATAAGATTTGGTTGATGCACCAATCTATTTTATTCCAATATGTATTGTGCAAAGATATACTGTTATAACCCTAACACAGGTCCTGATAATTTTACTTTACTTGCCCTGTAGCTGGTGGTCATGTTAATCCTGGCAGCTCTCACCAGGAAAAACAAACTCTGCCAAGGATTTACAAGAGGATCCTCCAGTATCTTCAGGTGACTATTGGGAAGTCTAGGCATACATGGGACGTAAGACTGCAGGTTTGTCTCATATTAACTTAATGTTCCTGTTCCTGATCTCACAGTCCAGTCAACTTCCTGGACCAGACTCAGAAAAAAGGCCTGATCATGGCTGTTTTTGGGCAGGTATTTAGCAAGCTGTCAATGCTCGTGATCGCCCCAGACCCTCTGCCTTTCTCTAAAGATACTCCAGCGGACATTAAAGGTGGACATTTGGATGTTTAATTTGTACTGAAAAACAGAGCTGCATTTAAAGGCTACAATTTGTCAAGAGTTGTTGTCGAAATTGTATTTGCTATTGTGCTTTGAGGATTACATTCATGGTTCAAAAGAGATATTTTTAGATCATTGTAATTGAAATTCTCAGAATGCGCAGGTACACGGAGTAATCTGTTTTTAATTCATTTTTGAAATGACTCGTAGCTTTTTAACATATTATGTTAAGATTAATTCACATGATAAGTAGTAACATAAACTGTGACAGTGATATAATCGCATGCAAATTCTACACATAGTGGCTTTAATTTAAGTTTAGGGACCCTGACTGAATGTAAATAACAGTTTGATGATAAAATATGTCAAATGTGTCAAAGGTTAGTACTATAGTTATAGTTATAGTTATAAGATACTTTGGAAATGGGGCAGGACTTCAGGTCCCTCTTTTTTGTTTAGTCAATATTAAGTATCCCATGAGAGGTCGCACATCAGGGAATAATACATCCCTTTCTTTTATCCCTTGTTTTTCAGAGTACATGAAGATAATCGCCATCTTCTACTATCCTGTCCTGTATTATCCTCTGTTGGTCTGTTGCACTCTGCAGCACAAAGCAGGTTACGTGTTCGGGACGCTGCTCTCCTTCACTCACTTCGTGGTCCTGGTGTGGCAGAAGTTCGACTGTCCAGTGACTCCAGAGGTGAGACACCAACAACATCTCAATGTAACTGGTGTATATCCATGACGTTTAACTTCCGGGATTGTTAAAACAACTTTTGAACATGCACATGTTCCACCAAGACAAGTTCCTTCCCAAGGCTATTTTGCAGCGGCACCGTGGCTCCGTCTGTCGCATATTTATTTAATTTATTTTTATTTTACCTTTATTTAGCCAGGAACAGACTCATTGAGATTAAAAATCTCTTTTTCAAGGGTGTCCTGGCCAAGACAGGCAGCAGTTCAACCACACATACACACAAACACGAAATACACAAAAACACTAAAAACATAAAACAACTGAATCAGCAAATCCCTCAAAGTCTACCACAATCCTAAACGCATCAGGCAAAAATATCCACAGCCAGATGTGGCTGCCTCCAAGTCAACCAACATCCTCTTAAAAGCGACCAATGAGACCAACTAATCAGACTCATTACATTTCATGGATCTCTGTAACGTGTTCCAGATAGAGGGAGCAGCAAACTTAAACGTCTTAATTTTTTTTTGCACAGCCCAAGATGATTGTGATTGGTTTAAACAAATAATAGTACAATAGTACCAATAAACCAGAGCACGTTTAACTGTAGAGGAACGTCTGGCAATGCGAGACTATAATGTAACAACACTCAAACCATGGTGAAATAAAACCACAACTGTTTTCGGGAGGATTCTAAGTGAATTGATTCTTCAAAACATTCAATTTCTTTCTATTTTTTTCCTCACAGATCTATAAGTACTACGCTCTGCTTGCAAGTCTGCCTCAGCTGGCCTGCCTTGCATATCTCTGTGTCCAGTTTTCTTTGCTGTTTGTCAAAGGACCAAAGACTGACGAGGTGAGAAAAGTTCAGCCAGTACAAAACTACCATTTGTTCTCTGATATAAGTGTAAATACCAACATGTAAACTAATCTCTGGTGCAACTGAAGCAAGAAAAACATGAATTTCAACTATGTAAAACAGAACCATGATTACTGTAAGCAGCTTGTGCAGAACAGAGTGGGTTTAACTCAGCGTCCTTGAGCAGATTATGACGAGGGAGTTGCTATTTTTTTCCCTTTCAAACATATTAATACAACAAACAGAGTTTTTGTTTTAACAGCAGGTTTAATCTGTCTACAGTTTTCATTCATAATTTAGAAGAGAAATCCTTGTGATGAGAGTCACCGAATAAGCAATAAAACCAGCACTTTCAGTCACTAATCTATATTTTCTGGTATTTTTATTTATGCTTGTTAAAAACAAATTGTTATTGCTCATCCACTGAGAATGAGGATTTTCTTTTTAGGCCACGATTAACAAGAATGGGCAGTATCAAGACTCCAAATCATTCAGAATATAACAGACAATAATGTTTCTCATACTGAAATGATGCTGAGTCTCTTTAGTAAGGTTTTTCACTGTAAATCATTATGGAAATTAAACCCCTGACCTTCTACTAATAACACCCTCTCATACAGTGACTCATCATAAAGTGATCATTTGATGTGAAGTCTGATTCCCTCTGCTCACAGGACCTTGACAGCAGCTACTACACCAAATATGTGAAATTACTTCTCAAGAAAAAGTCCTCAAATGCCAGGTGAATGGAGATTAAGTGGGGTTTTTTTTAATGTAATTTGATAATATAGATTGTTAAATAAGGTACAGAAGTCATCTTTCTTAAAATTTATAGAAAGATCATTCATACTGCATGCGGCTAACATGATATGTTCTCTGTGATTATATATGTTGTAGCTCTTTAACGACAGACAAACCAACGCTGGCAGAGAGAATACTGGAGGTGCCTAAGAGTTATATCTATATACCAGAAAAAGGTGTGAGCATACTCATACAAGTAGAGATTTTTAAATATTATTTTTTTTATCTATGTCCGCTCAGTGAACAGTACACATGTTAGTCCCTAAGGGTGCATTCACACCAAATCAGGCGTGATTAATGTAGGGTTGTGCAGCAGTGTGGGAGTGTCACTTAAATAGCCCCTTTTTGTCTCCGTTGTGTTTCCCATGCTGCTAACATTTAGCCATGCTGCTAGTATGCAGGGGATTGTCTATCTGCATCGACTAAGAAGACACATTTACTTTCAATAACCAGAATGTGAGGCCTATCATTTCAGTGTAAACTGCTGCACAAGGCCAAATTGAGTGACTTCATGTGAAAACAGTGTTGCAAGCTCGTTTTTATTTCGAATGAAAGTAGCAGCACTAACTCCAAAAGTCACTAAAAATCACCAGATGATGCTCATTTGCATATTGGTGGCGCCATTGCGTATCATTTGCATAAAGCTTCGTGGCTGTGTTGGCTAACTGCCTGCTGCTCATGGCCGAAGGAGAAAGGGAGAGGGAATCGTGCTGTTGGCAGAGAAGCCGTGGACTGCAATTAAATTTAAAATTGAATTTGTCGCTAGTCACTTTTTAGAAATAAAGTCGCTAAGAGGGTCTGAAAAGAGAGGGAGAAAGCTGCCAAGTTGGCAACACTACGTGAAATTTAATGTTAGAGTACGTTGTGCTTTGTCTGATGGTACCACATGTTTTTACGTGATTGGCCACTGCAGCATGACGTTTCAACTTTGTGCCGCAGGATTTTTTCTCCCCACTGGTGCAGACTAAATGCACTACCCACATTCAAAGGACTGGTGTTGATTTGGTGTGAATGCAGCCTAAATCTTTGAAGTCATGCAGTGATGTTGAATCCAAATGACTGAGATAAACTCCACTGTAACAGAAGTGACTGTGAGTTATTCTTCCTTTTCTTTTCTTTCTCTTTAGTGTTTTGTTTTCCACTAAAACTGGCAGTATCAGCATTTGTTGCCCTTGTGGCAATATATCATGTAAGTTGTATGTACACCGCCGTCATGACCTTTACCCTCTTAAATCAGACAAAATATAGTTACTGCTGTCTGCCATTGTGGAGCATAAATGTATCATGTGAATGTGTTCACTGTTCAATGTGTTTCAGATAGCATTGTTGTTAGTCGTCCTGGTAGTCCCCACTCTTCATATTGTCCGTGCTGGTATCGATGAAAACATGTACTTCCTGTTACTGGGCTTTGGGATCGTCCTGTCAGACGACAGGATGGAGGTCGTCAAAATTCTGACCTTCTATACCTGGCTGCTGGAAGGTATGTGGGGCTACAACAACAAACAAAATCTGGGAGTGTGTCGTTATAAAACAATTGCCTAATTTTTATTTTTTTTCCCCTCCATGTTGTTTGTTAGTGTGTTTCCTCTGTGCAGTGACCCTGTCTTGTTTGGTCAGTCTTATCATGATCATGAGGTCCATGATACTTCACAGGTACGTGCAGTAAAACCTTGGTGTTTAACCATTATCATAAATTGTCTATCTGCCTGGTTTGATGAATAAACAAGACTTTCATTTATAGGTTTACTTTGTACCATCACTGCATGAGTCAGTGCCCCACTTGGGCCACCCTAGTCAAAAAAGTCTGGACACGACACTGAGGAGTCACTGGTTACAGAAGAAGCTCTTTTATAGACCCAATCACAATGTTTGCTTACAATTACTTCCGGGTAGAAAACCCCAGTGTCCTGTACATACAATTTAAAGGCGCTGAGCAAACAGGGATGAGGAACAACTGGATATTCTCTCATCTCATTTTCACTAACATTAGGTTGGAGACCTAATTTACCTGTTGGGCCATAGACTTAAGAAAATGACAACACACAAACTAGCAGTCAGTATGACCGCCGGTGGTGAGATGTTGCTGTTAGTAATATTTGGTTTATCAAAGATGCTAGCAAAATACCACAGTACATTAAATCAGCACAGGTCGGACTTCTGTGTTTAACTATATATCTTGAAACGTTACGGTTACAGAATTAAACAGGTTTGCTGATTTCACATATCTCCGCAATTACAAAAAAATACAAGTATCAACATATATTCACCTTATAAAGTTAATATGGTTACATGGTGAAAGTGGTGGCAAACAGTTGCCTATTTACACATCCTGTAGACACAGAAAAAAATTATATTTATTTGGAGTCTTTTGTTTTTTCGCTCTGCTTTGGTTTTTTTAGCTCTGCTTTGGTCTTTTTGGTCACCAACCGATGAGAAAAATATCTGCTACGTGGTAACACAATTTTAAGCTATGTGATTGGATGTTCCTACATGCAATGCTCTCTGGGACTTTGTGAATCAGTTTTATTTCAGTGTTTCACGGTTTGCACTGATAATTCAACCAGTTTCATGTCCATCCAAGTGTTGGAAACAGCCAGTCACTTCACATTTGATCTCCTCTCCTTCTCTTGAGATTGAGATGCATCCCTTGTTTTAATTTGTTTCAGGTCAAACCTGAAAGGACTGTATAAGGGAGACATTTACAGCATTTATAACAGCCAGAAGACCATCCATCCTTCTAAACCTGGTATTGTCTGTTGGATGGGTTTGACAGGATACCAGGCTGCGATCGTCTGCCTCGGTGAAGCTCAAATACACAGAAAAATACACACAAATTCTTACTTTATTGAAGGAAAATGCTGGTAATATTCTATAGTTTTCTTATTGTACACACATCTCATAAAGAGACACACACCAACAGTGAATTAATCCCACTCGTAGGATCAATTGAAAGGATACTGCATAGCACACTCAAAACGTTTTCAGACCCCTTTACTTAGGCTAAAATTGTCACAACATCAGTCCACATTTAATAAGCCAAAATGTCAAAGCAAAAACAAAGCTTGCACTTTTGCTCTGATATGCATTGTCTGTTGTGAGACCTTACATACACAGCTGTGTAAGTCTTTTCAAATGATGTCCAATCATTTAAATCTACCCCAGGGGGAATTCAATCAAAGATGATCAAGAGAAATGGGATGCACCTGAACTGGGGATATATTAGGGAAAAAGTGAATTTAAAGGCAGCAACCTAACAAAATGTGGAAAAAGTGAAATAGTCTGAATACTTTCTGAATACACTGTATCTAGCTAAAGCCTGAAAGCTTCTTCCTCTGTGCCATAGAGCTCCATTGTTGTCCAAAAACTATTAAAAACACAGATCAGTGAGCCACACTGTTGCACCAGCATTAACATGAACACACACACTGTAGTTTATTTTGACCACACACCGTCCTGCTGCCACAAATACTACCTAGAGCATCAAATGTGGATTAATTCGCCGCTGAAATTAGTCCCCAACAAATGCTTTTGCAATGTCATCCTGTTTGAGTAACATTTGATGAAAACTACAGTGACCAGCTGTTTTAGGAAATGAATCATCCTTTAAAAAAAATGAAAATGTATATTTTTGATCTGTGTTTACAATGTACATCTTCGGGCACAAATGGTTTACGGGGCTGAATGCAAAAGAAAGAGATTATAAATTGAACAGTATGCAGAGACAGACTTTTGTATTTCTGTATTTTTTGACAATATATAACAAAAATATAGAATAATGTCAGCCTTATCCTTTTAGTTAATGCTAGAAGTCAAGAATGAAATAAGAGAATCCATTCCTCAGCTGTTTTATTAAAGAATGCTTTGAAGAAAAATGAAAATACCCTTTGGAAATGTGTTTAGAAAAATGGCCTGTTTCTCTGTTGTGTCGGCAGGAATGGTTATTCAGACTGTCGTGTTTTTCATCTGCTTCTTGTTCCTGGTGTTTTTGATCATTATCCCTGTTTTTTACGGCCGCAATATCATCGTTTTTGAAATCGCTGGGAAGGCATGGTGAGTCAGCAACCTTTATCTCTTTTTTAAATTTTATGATTAATTATCAAAACAGAGACTATATTTAATATCTTTTTTCATTTTCCATCTTTTTGATGTCTCAGGCCGGGCTGGGTCACACTGATCCTTGTTACAGCGCTTCAACATGTGACTGCTAAGTTTGCTTTTATCAAAAAAGAAGCTGGTACGACTGACTTGAACAACAGGTATGATGCTCATTAATGTGTGGAGTGATAATAAGGGAATTAATGCTTTATGGATGAATCCCTTGTCATTGTTTTTTTGGCTGCTGATCAGAAAAAGATTACATTTTCAGGATGAGACCTCCCAGGTATTTATTATAATTTGTGCTGTTTTACAGAGTAAATGATTAATTTATCTTAAAAAAGAATAAATACATTCCGTATATATGCACTTTTCAACTCTGCTACTCCACTATCTTAACGGCTTCATTCCCAGCGCTGCAGGTTTGTTCCATCCCAAAACTGGAAAACAGGACTTAAATATTAGAGAAATCACATTTTTTCACTGGGATATTATAATGATTTGATTGCTAATTATGGGTGTTGCAGGGGGACACTAGTCCACACATAGCCTACAAAGGTATTTTTAAAAATCAGGCTTTCCTTCTTTAATTTCTGCATTGCTCCCATCATAATTACTACGGCCACTAGATGGCGCCAACACTATAAACATAAATATGTCGTAATTGCTGCTTGAACAAACAACTTATGTGGGTGTTTTTTTGGGGAAGGACAGTCTCCTTGTCACAGGCTGAATAGTACATATAATGCCAAGTAAATTGATCTAAAATCAGTGGTGTGCCCCTTTACCAGAATACAGAAAAATAATACAAACATCATTAAACCATATTTTATGGGGATTTCCAGAGAGAGTCTGTTCCTCCTGACGTACCTGCTGTTCCTGATCAACACCCTGGTCGGACTGGTAGTCGCAATATGGAGAATGGTGATAACAGCTTTGTACAACATCGTCCATCTTGGTCGTATTGACATCAGTCTTCTGCACCGCACTGCAGAGTCCTACGACCCAGGTATAAGCTACTCTTTTATAGTTCTTAAACAATGGAATCCTATTGCAAAGAGGAATAAAGCCCTATTCACACAGGATTAGTATCGTCTGGGGAACTCGTGTAATTTAGAAATTACCCTCCCACATTTTGTGTGTCGCGCATTCGCATGGGATAAGTAAAGCCTGCTTTTACTTGAATTTCCTGACATATCTGTACCCCGAGAGTTGGCTACCCGGAGTTGCACGGAGGACGGCCTGGACGAGGCCGCCGCACCGCACTTGGGTCGGGGTTCTGTATCGATTTGTGCCAGGCTCGGTAGAGGTTAACAGAGGCGCATACCTTATCCCTGCCACGGCGGCACCAACACAGCATCACCGCCAGCCATCGGACAAAGCCGTGGGGAGCACGTCGACTCAGGGCCGGAGGTTTCCGGTTGGGCAGTGGTCCAGATTAGGTTGGCCATGAAAGGTGGCGTTCGCAGCCTCCCGCGATCCAATATCCGTTTTTGCGAGGGATAAAAAGGCGCATAGGAAACAAAATCAAAGACATGTTGATTCGCACGGGACTAATATTATCACAGGACCTCTGTTTTTGCCGGAATATGGTAGGTCATTTGCAAGGGAATTTTTATTTCACAAATTACAGACATCGCACGGGATTAAGATCACAGCCAACCTCCGTAATTATTACAAATAACTAGAGGTCACCAGGTAATACTAATCCTGTGCGAATAGGGCTTAAGATATATCAAGCTTCAGGTACAGACACTACTTGTTAACTTAATTACTAGTTTTGTACCTAAATATCAATCGTCAGGCCACTTTTGGCCATGGTTAGTCGGACTTTTGCCATGCCCTGTGACCTTTGACCCCATCCAGCCTACCGGTACTACGCCCAATCCCTGAAGGTGGAGGTCAGCCAGTCACACCCGGTGATGAAGGCTTTCTGTGGGCTGCTGCTGGACATAATGATCGAAGGCGGCAGAGTTGGACAGAAAATAAGAGACGCAGAGGAAGGTAGAGACCCTGAATTACAAACACACACACACAAACAAATGAGCTTTCGATTTCGATAGTCAAAATCGCAGGATCAGCAGGATTCTCCCAGTATGTTTTTCTCTTTCCACCCTTGGGACTCTCTGGTGCATTCAGGTGCACCTTTTTAAACTCTGAGAAACTCAAACTGTTGCAAAGTACCATCCTGCTTTCTAGTTGCTAGAGTGGCATTGCTGTCCCTGTAGAAAAAAAACATGTTTAAATCACAAATTGAATCGAATCGTGAAACCCTTACTATAAACAGTATACACTATAGCCCATGTAATGCACCCCTGAGGCTGTAATGTTTATTGTAAAGACAACCAAAGTGTTAGAAAGATAGACTTGGTAGTCGACAAATGAAAATGTGGACCTAATGATGGCACTAGATGAAAAGTCACGGAATTACCAAAGTTTACAAAAAACATTGTCTGCACCAAATGTCCCGACAATCCATCCAACAGTTGTCGAACCACAAACGTGAATATGTCTGTACTTAAATTTGTCGAAATCTTTCAATTGATAACGGAAAAATTGAGACCTGCTGGTGGTACTAGATGAAGAGTCAGAGGATCCTCAAAGTCGGTAGCCTTTATCCTCCGTTGATCATGAATGGCTGTACCGAGTGACCAACAGAAAGACTTAGATCTTATAAAACATTGAAAGGGCTATGATTGAAGTTGCAAGATTTTCAAAACATACATCTTTAAAGCGACATGCAGTATATTCATTCATTCCTCAGTGTGGTGTCTCATTCTGCCTTGACAGCCTGCTCCTCCATGCTTTCAGGGATTCAAGAGAATAGGCCGAGCAAGGCGACCAGCCGTCGGAGGATTCGCTGTCGCTGGCAGCTGCTGTACACGCTGGTCAACAACCCGTCCCTGCTGGGCTCCAGGAAGCACTACCAGACACTGCAGACCTCGGAGAGCTTCCTGAACGGGACCCCCAAATGCAGCTCAAAGAAAGGCAGCAAGAAAGAGACTGGCAAGCCTGCTGCCGAGCCAGTCCAGTCCACTGAGACCCCGTCAAACCAAGATAAAACTGATTGAGATCCCTAGTCTATATTGTGTGGTTGGCAGTATACTCCAAACAAAATCCTATTTAGCAAATATGTCGCTAAATCTAGTTATACATGAACAGTTTTTTAATTCTTCTTCACATCATCTAATGCCGTTTTTAAAAATTCTCGCTTTCTACAGTATCTGCACAGAGCAACTACAATATGGTTAAGATTAGAGAAAGATCGTTGTAACGGCACATAAACCATAGTTAACGTATGGTTAGAGTTAGGCAACTTAAACATTTGGTTAAGATTAGGGAAAGCTTGTGATATTGGGCTTGGTGATCAATGCCAAATGCAGAGCTGTGTTATTTGGTTACAAACCTGCCATTTTGTTTTTGTGTATGAATGCGCCCAGTGTGATCTTGTTTGGAGTATACTGTGTACTCTCATTGACATAATGCTAGATTTTTACACAGTCCAGATGAGGACACAAGAATAAACTAAAAAGTCAGTCAAGGTTTATCCAAAGAGTCTTTAATGAAGGTTAAATTAGGCCTCGGGTTAATGCAGTTACTGTACAGTTTGTCGACGCATGCTGGTTCTCAATGTGTTCTCAGTGCACCATGCAATTTAATGACGTTCGAGGGGGTTTGTAAATGTATCAACCAAGAAAGAACTATGCAATTTCTCATTTAAAGCAAAGACATGAAAATCTCTGGAGTCACAATAATTTCATACGATATTGTTACTTTTAAGTTACATGCCACTAATTACTGTACATATACTATCTTAATATTATTTGTTAGAGGTTTGTGTGTGCAACAGTTTCTACTTCTATTTAAGCTTCGCTATTATTGTGGGATGAATCATATGAAGAGATATTGAGGTTAATCACATTGCATATTTTCACATAGACAGATCATACTTTTCTGTTACATGATGTATTTTAACGCATATATATATACACATGAATAAACTGTTTTCCTAACGTTTGACAGATACACGCTTGGGCTCAAATAGAAATTTGTGTATATCCCATTTTAAAATTATAATAAAATGTGTAAAGGCATCAAAATGTTTTTCTCTATTATTGAATTGTGTGTAGTGTGTATGAGTTGTACTAATTTTCAGTTACTAAATAGCATTTTAATTTAATCTTTCCCTTTTTATCATCCCACTCATTTTCAGTTACTTGGTTTATTATTTGACCTATTTATTTTTATCATTTAATTTTCATTTGATTAAAGAAAAATCAACACAATAAGAACAACACACTTACTAAGTAACTATTTTTAATCTAAAGGTGTTGAGAGAAAAAGGGAGACAGATAGATGAGCAATCATAGAGTATTCCTAAAACTTTATTGAGGCACATAGGATGAGGAGAGTTAGAGAGGATATTTAAACACTTTGGTAAATCCTACTACTTCCTTTATTACAGGGGTATAAAACAGAAAAGAAAGACAAACAAAGACCCAAAGTTACTCTTCAAGTCAAGAGTATTTTCACAAGAGACGGCATACTGCGACTCACAACGACAGGCAGCATGCAGGTCTAATACTGTACATACACCAGGGTGACCCAGATACAACAAGGCAATAACTTCAGCACTCAGAAGTGCTTGTACTGTTACACACTGCATTAGACTCGGGGGATAGTATTGTCCACATTTTGACCGGCAACATGAAAACAGTTATCTTCATAGGAATGTTCACAGTATAACTGGACAACAAGCTCATAGCTGCAGGACACAACTGTTCTCTTTGAAACAACACAGTTTTACATTTTACATTTAAATTCCCGTATGACAGGATTACGTTTCTGTATTTTAGATTGCACTCCTACTAAGACAGCACAGATTTACTGCAAGTAGTTTAAAGCAGAATATAGGTACATTTTAGTTACAGTTAACCCATTTACTACTTCCTACATGTAGTTGACATACAGTATTTCCTAATAAGTTAGCTATGCAAGCTTTGTTACATTTAATTCAACGCATCTTTTTTTGCTGTCCAACCTCGTTAGTCCTCATCCTGACGCCAGTTGGCAGAAATCAGGGCATTTCTTTTGCGTCCATCAACTTTTTACTCATTAGCAATTTATTAGGAACAGGTTTTAACAAAGATGCTCTTAATAAATAGACAGAAGCAATAATTATGTTTATAATGACCTGTTCTCTCCTCCAATACATTTCATTATACCGACCCTGTGTTAACCTACATATGACTAATACAAATTATAACTGAAACATTTTGCAACATTGTTTTCTGGCAGAAACTTCCATTTCTTCCTCGAGGAGTTTGCTTTGTTGATAAAAAACGAATGTTTGAAAGAATTTAGGACCCCTTTATTGTTTATTTCAGGGTTGACTTTATCGTCTCCAGGAACATTTTGCCAGCTAATCAAACTGAACGCTGCTACACAATTTTGCAGCTGTATGATCGATGGTCTCTCACTGTGACAAATTACACACAAAAAGCACAAATGAACAGCCTGTTTACTGTTTCATTATAACCCTGATTAGGACGTTATATTCTTTTCTAAAAATTCCTTTCTTCTGCATTTCTATCATTCAAGTATAATTTAAAACAGATTTTACAGAAATTTGGTCGATAGTTGGACCGAAGAACATGGGCAGATACAGAAATATTTTACAGGGGTATTTTTGAACGTTTTTGTTACTTATGAACTACTGTACTTCCTTAAATATATTGGAAAAATATCTGGTTCATGCATCCCATGATTGTCTATCACTATGTGTATTTTGGTACAGATCTGGATCCAGAATTGTACAGCTGTGTTTAAGGTGCATACTTTCTGTGTGCTTTTTAGTAAGCCAACTAAAGCTGTTGTTTACCCCCGTTTCCAGTCTCTGTGCTAAGCTAAGATAACCAGCTCTCTAGCGTTGTTTATGAAAGTTGTTTTTCAGAACTGTACATAAATGCATCACAAATTGCCTATTTTGAAAGGATATATCCAGCAACAAAACAAAATATGGGCAACAAGGTGAACACAGCCTAGTTCAGCTTTCACTAGAATCTCTGGAAAAAACAAAATGTCTGGAAAACATCCACTGACAATTGATAGAGCCTTGCAGCTGGTAGCCTGTCTAGTGACTGAATGATGCAGCTGTGCAAGTAAAGCAAATGTATTTTGAGTCTTGTCAGATCACTGTGGAGCAAAGCAATATGTCTGGGCTGCCTTTGCACTGCTACAGGGAACCTAAACCATCGGCGCAAACTGAAAAATGATCCTGTTCTACCCTTTAACCACATGCAAAAGTAAACTGCAAACAATGTCAATAGTTACTGATTTGGATATATGTAGTTGCTTGTAATATTCACTGCTTCAGCTCCCAAAGGTAACCTATCACTATACTCAGATCCGACCTCACAGTTGTCTAAATTCCCCCTGCACTGAGACAAAGAGAAGGACTCAGTCATGATACTTTCTTCTGTATCCGCCTCTTTCTCTCCATCTCTGCTCTCCGTCTCCCCCTCCTCAATGTCCAGCTGGCTGCCGTTAATCTTCCTCTGAGACTCGGTGTGAGGTGCACGGATGTTAAAGTTGGCGGCGAGGTTCCTCTCCATGTGGTACTGGTCTTTGGCCTTCAGGATCAGCTTGTAGGTCTTGCTGCGGTATTTGTACACCAGGTGGAAGCACGTCGCTCCGAGGAGAGGTACAGTGGACACGGTCAGGAGGCAGATGCTGACGGAGATGATGATGAGCAGGTTCGGTACCCTCCTCCTGGTGGTGAACAGCACCTGGACCTCACAGTCCTCCCCTCTGTAGGTCAGACAGAGGGAGTAATTTGTGCCGGGGTGCAAACCGCTGAACAGATACGTGTTGACGCCCTCTTTGATCCTCGACCACTGCACAGCTGAGTGTTTGTGGTCGGCAGTGACGCACAGATACAAGCCATTTGAATTGACTTTTTCGGCAACATCTGAAAGGCCGTGACGCTCTTCACTGTCAGCGTTGACGTTCTCATCAGATGTGGTGGCGGCGTTGGCGGCCCGATTGGCGTTCTTGTCTCTGGGTATGAGAAGGGGATTGAGTCGCGCTGTTGCCTCTGTTTCTGACACCCCCAATGCAATGACGCCAAAGTCAAATGTGTACTGCTTGATATCATCCAGGCTCCCGTTAAAGACATAGCTCGAAATGTATCTTGTGTTAGCCGTAACTCCACATTTACTAACATGCGATGGATACGTTGTTGCCTCCTCGGAAGACTGGATCTCTTCTATGGGCGGGAAAGTGGGTGTGATGTTCATGATGTCTTTTCTCTTTAAATCAGGGATACGCACAAAATCAAAAACAGACGTTTTGTCTGTTTGATGTGTAGATGGGTGGGTTTTAGCGTAAGCAGGTGTTGTGGTCATTTGTTTTACGGATGTTGGTTTAGGTGGAGGCACCACCTCCACTGACACTGAATCTTCGTCTCTTCCATACTCATTCGTGGCCGAGCAGCTGTAATTGCCGCCGTCTTCCTTCCTGAGGTGTGAAATGATAAGAGTCCCATTATTAAAGACTTTGACCGGATTATAGGACAGTAAGGAGTCCTCATCTGATTCTGCCGAGTCATCCTCAGTGAAGGACAAAGCCAGTTCTAGCTTCTGGCTTTTGCTGTGAATATTCCACATGACCAGAGGCTTTGGGTTTCCTGTGAATTCACAAGTCAACACCAACGTGCTGCCCTCGTAGAAAGTCGTGTTGTGGATATTTGGCTCGGTTCGTATTGTCACATTTGTGCCTGTGCACTTTGACTCGGGCATTTTTACGATCACTTCGCCTCTAAGTTTCTGTGGAGTTGCACAAATGATCAAATGCTGGTCCGGGACTGAGATGGTGGCTGTTGTAATCCAGTCTCTGAGCCAGTTGAGGGAGCAGGTGCATGCAAAAGGATTTTTATAAACCTGCAAGTAGGACAAAGACACCAAACCGTCAAACGTCCCTTCAGTTATGGTTATGAATTTGTTGTTGTTGAGTCGGAGGGACCTCAGGTCTTTGAGGTTGGAGAAGGCGTCCCTTGGCAGGTGGACCATCTCGTTGTGGTTCATCTTCAACATATGCAACCCTGTGAGGTTCTGCAGATCCTCCCAAGGAAAGTTTACAATTCTATTGTGGCTGATGTCAAAGTTACGCAGATGAACCAAAGGCGTGAGGGACCCTTGTTCGATAGAGACAATCTCATTGTGGGCCATCCAAAGCGACGTCACCCGGGTGACATTGTCGAAGCTGCCCAGTGGTATCCAACTGATCTTGTTGGCAGAAAGACTCACAGTTGTCACATTAGGAGGCAAACCGTCTGGGATTTCAGTTAAGTCTTTGTAGGAGCATTCAGCAAAATGGCGGCCGTATTTATCTGAGCAGGTACAGAGCTCAGGGCATCCGAGTCCGGCGGTGAAGACTGTGGCGATCCACAAAGTGAAGAAGAGGATGTCTGCGACTGCCATTTTCTGCTCCTGTAAAACAGCGTCACAGTCCATCTATCAGTCAGTGGATTAATCTTGATTTATTTAACAGATGTAATGCAAAGTGATTGTAGAAGAAGAGTAAAAATAGCTATTTAAAATGAAAATATCACACCAAAGCAAAATATAGACTGAGACAGCTTAACTTTAGCCCCATTTGCAGACGATAGAGCACATAATGGAGCCTGTTGACAGACTTTTCATACTCAGAGGCTTATTCACATATTATTTAGAGAATCTTCAAGTTATTTTCAAACATACTGATAGCTTGTAAAGTCCTGACTGTGTTAATGACATTTATAGGAAACAAACTAAGGAAATTTGCAGAGCTGGAGCTTCATTCAGGATGGTAAATAAAAGAAAGGGAGCACAAGAAGTTTCATATAATCCTCTGACCAGATCCTCGTCTGTTTTTAAGGATGACTTCTACTGGCAAACTGACATTGAAAAGGTCGATCCAGACAAATTACAAAAAAACAAAAAAAAAATTTCGCTTCTGGCCACATCTAATCATGCAGATAATTGTGGTCCAGTGGTAGAATTTGCTGAAATGTACATGAAATGACTACTGAATCATCTGCTCATGTTATAATGCAAAAACTTTGAAGATATCTCAGCATCATAAGATAATGTACAAAACAGGTTCTGACTGGAATTGTTAGCTCATGTTAAGGCCATGACCAAATGGCCTGAGGTTTCCTACTCAAGCATATTTCATATTTCCCATGTTGTGTGTACGTTTCTCACTAGGCAGGTGCCAAATGAAATATATTATTCACATAAGACAATAGAGACTGACTTCAGGTTTTCTTCATCACTGCCTCCGACATTTCTGCCTTCAATATTTAGGTAATTATTGGAAATATTGCGATTGAAGACTCCTGACTGTGCCGTCTGTGGATTGCAGAGTAACCTGGAAGTTGTTCCTGGAAATTGATTTTTACTGCAGAATCTTTTAATTTAATCCTTCAATTCGTTTGAGCCATTTCATCTACCTCCAACATACTGAGAAATCTCAGTCACAGATATCACAATACCTACATACATAAAACCCAAACTGTCTGGATGGCTAGAGGTAAGTGATCTTTTCTCTGCATGATATGACTGACCTGTTTACTGGAGGAGAGAGACAGAGCAGCTACTTTTGGTCAATATAAAGATTGCAGAAGCTAGGTACAAATCTAGAGCACCTCCATACAGATGTCCAGCTTTTTGCCTGTTTGGCAGTAAACTAAAAGCTGCTGGACGTCTCCCCAGATCCATATTCTTCATATATGTTTGCATCTATATATACGTAATATTGTCATCCTGATTATCCATATTATAATGTTGCCAGGGGAAAAGGGATCCTATGGTGCTCTTCCTGAGGTTCCTAAGGATAGGAAGTGTTATAAGCTGTACAGATGTGACACCCTCTGATGTGTTTTCAAGCTATATAACTAAAAGGCTCATCCTTAATTACTCATCCTCACACCATCATTCTTCCGTTGATAAAATGATATTCTCTGACTGGCAGTTGTGACTGACAGCTGTGTACAGCCTACTGTGAGGACAGAGGAATACACCCACACACCCTGTGGTGTCTGGGAAAACAGAATACTGGTGCGCAAGCAATTTTACAGCTTATCCTAACAGAGATTACGATTTTCGCTTTGAAGCTCTGAAGATGCACTCGGTTGATAAACTGTCTGAACTGTTTAATTAACAGAGGACACAGTAAAGCTGTGTGTTGTGTCACTGGCAGAAGCTTCTGGTTTTTAAACTACGCAGCAGCCTCTGGTGCTCTGTCCTCGGTGCTGCAAGGCAGCCGCATGTCTGCTCTGTTTGTTTACAGCAGTCTGCTCCGCTGCATGACATGCACACCGCCGGGATTCACTCTTTTAGTCTTTCTATGAAACAAAACAACATATAGGCCTAGATGTCTAATGTCCTGACGCTACCAAGAACAAAGTTCATCCCCGTAAAAAAATACCTCGACGCAGCAGTCGCGCATGAATAATTGCTCCCGGGAGGAAAGAAGATATCCTCACCTCTGCGTTACTGCGTGACAAGCTTACCTGCGTTTTCGTTTTGATCTGTGCAGAGAAAATGTTTCCAGTCAGAGCAGCGCAGGGTACATGCTGGTTCCAAGTCTGAAGAGGAAGAGGAGTCCGTGTGTCTGCTTCTACATGGTGAAAACGTGCGTGTGCGCTGCGGAACTTCTGCTGCTTGTGCATATGTATGTCATACTGAGTTATCTCCCCCTCTCCTCCCCTCCCCTCCTCACATCTCTGGACACAAGAGCATCGGCGTTTTCACAATTTGTTTTAAAGGGGACACGTCCTTCAATATGACTGAGAGGAGGCTGAGGCTGAGAGAAGTGATGGCTGATTGTTTTATATAAGCATAGGCTGCTTATACTATTAATACTAATGCAACGTCTTTTACAACTAAAAAAACTGTATAAATAATAACAGTAACAATGATTTTTTTTATTTTTTATTTTACCTTTATTTTACCAGGAATATTCCCATTGAGACATATAGTCTCTATTACAAGGGAGTCCTGGCCAAGACAGCAGCATAAACAGTTTCAACATAAAAACAAACAAACTTAAACAGCAAATTATATCAAACAATCAATGATCAGAGTTCAGTAACAGGACATGTGCATTCAGTGGTCAGAAAGTCCTGTTTTTAAAATCTTCCATACTAATACAATAATCTACATTAGGGTACAAACAGTAAAAATACTAACTATAATACAACTTCATAAGTGTGTTTACAGATCTTTGGGAGCTCTACTGCATTATGTGAAAAAAGCTTGTACTGTTTTCCTTCATTTCAGGAAAAAGGGTATCCAGAAAAGCAGGAAGACATTCACTTTTGGGACTGTATCACTAGAGTATACAGCAGAGTATAAATATTTGGGTTTTACTCTTGATGAATTCTTAACCTATGAAGCTGGTATTAAAACCCTTGCCAATTCTGCTGGAAGAGCGTTAGGGTCTGTTGTTAACAAACTTAAAGTATGTAAAGACCTTGGGTACTTATATCTACTTATCTACTTATTCATAACTTTATGATGCATGCGTTTCCCTCAGATTAATTTATGCGTCTGGGATTTGGAGTTTTAAAGGGTTTCTAAAACAGCAGACTCTGTTCAGAATAGACCTGCTCGCTATTTTTTAGGAGTTCATAAATTTGCTCCTATTTCGGCTGTTCAAGGTGATATGGGTTGAATTCCTGGTTCAATTTATCCTGGCTCCGCCCTCCTACATACTTCCGCTCAATTTTCATTTTCCTTCATTACTACGTCTGGATTTGCGGTATATTCTTGGGTTTTCTCATAGACATATATAAACTGGACCAACAGATCCCGTTGCTCTGGACGGAGACCAGTGAAGGCCATTAGAAGCACTTTTCTGGTGATGGGTGATGACTGAGCGTTACTGCCCAGCCTCCAACTGAGAGAGACGATGTAGTGTAACTCTTCTGGTAGCTGTGCCAAGAGAAATCTCAATCATTCCCAATCTTACAGAGATGGAGAGCGTAGGTATAGGAGATAACATGGGCACAGGCTAATTATTGCTAACTAAAATGCTAGTTAACATTAGTAATTAAACTTAAACAGCTAATGTGAGACGAAACTGCCTGCGAGCTTCTCCTGTACTATACGGTAATTCCTCTACTATGCGACAGTAAGTCACGTGGTTATGACACAATCGTTAGCCTATTTTTACAAAAGCGTCTGCTACGGAGCCATAACGTGAGGTACAAGGTAACGGAGCCTTTTATACATTGTCGTGTTTCTTTAGAAATAAACAATGGACAAATAGAGTCTTTAAACGCTTCAGATGTAAAGTTATTCGCTGTCAAAGTGATGTCAAAATGAATGGCAGTCAATGGGATGCTAACGGGGGGGTGAGTGCTTGGTAGCATCAAAATGGCGTCATAGGAGCTACGCGTTCCGGGAAGAGGCTAACCCCCTTGGATTTTCTCCGGCCAAACATTTGGCGGTCCAATCAGTGAACAGAGGGAGTGGCTGAGAACGATGAAGTTGAGGATGTGCGCTAGAAAGATGCGAGCGAAGCCATTCGGTCCGTTCTGGCAACGCTGCCAAATATCCAGAAGTTAAAGCCCGAGCAAGAACAATCTTTGCTGAGTTTTGTTGGTGGCCATGATGTTGTGGCCCTCCTCCCCACGGGGTTCAGGAAAAGTTTGATTTTCCAGCTCGCTCCATTACTGATCAGTCCAACTGCCTTTTCTGCCAACGGTCGGCCGTCTGGTTGGTATGTAACTGCCTTTAGTGGTGAATGAGTTGGCTAAGGCTAACGCTAGCGATGCTAATGCTAAATATAAGCCGATAGTTGTTGTCGGTCTCCCCTCTTGTTGCACATGCGCCTGACATACGTCACGACCAAATGTTAGGGATTGGTTATGGCAGATCCAGAGTGGCTCTGGGCAGATCCAATAGTTTTAAACTTCAACAGAGTACCCGCCTTCAAGGAAGTTAACACTTGTCAATGGAGAGTGGCCAGACTCTCTGTACAAATGAAATGTACCAGAGTCTGGTAGGACCAGGCTAGGTTCAATTATGAGAAAATGTGAAATGATTAGGCTATGGAATCGTTTGCTTAACATGTCTGATAATAGGATTAATAAAAGGCGTTTCTCTGGACCAAAGCACACAATTCATCGTCATTTAGCGCCACCTAAGACGTACGTGTGTGTGTGTGTGTGTGTGTGTGTGCAGTGTGTACATGCAGTAGCTGATTAAATATGAATCCTCTGAAGAAATCTTGATTCATTTAGCTCAGATCTAATCTCACCTGAAATCTCTTCAGCATCAGTACGACAAGCAGAACTGGGTCTCTTCGACTTCTTCTTTTATCACTTAAAGACACAGATGTGGGTTTCTCTACAGCTGCACAGTGAAATCATGAGTGTTTCCTTAACCTGAGTCTGCAGCCATCAGAGTTAGTTTAATACTCTGTTAATAAGCTGTTTTTATCAGACAAGAGGACAAACAACAACAGGTTAAATGATAGAGAATAAATGAAAAAGAACAATTTAATGTGTTATTTTATTATTTCAATTAAATGGGTTGAAGAGCATCCGACAAAACAATCAAACAAAAGGAGATATGAGGTTTGAGTTGTCATTACGGCTCTGTTCACCACAGTTGCATCTATTTGTTCTGTTTTTATGGTGGTTCTATGCAGTCCAACAGCTCATAAAACACCAGACTTTAAAACAGATTTCTGATGAGCAAGGAAAGTTAACAAAACAGTAGAAATATTTAAATAGAGACTAAAATAATAAACAATTGTGAAAATGCATACATTAAAATGGAATAATATCCTCAAGTATGAAGATACAATTGGTATCCAAGACGTACATTTCCATCTAATCAAGAAATTAATTAAACTCAGCCTTTGATGCTTCTTAATGTGCTGTATGTGAAGCAGCTCTGTGTCTGCTAGGGGGCAGCAAAGGACCAGTCAGACCTGGAGAAAGTTGTGAAACCGAACAGAAAACATTCAATGTCGTGAAGTGACTGAAACCTGTCACCTCTTAGAGATTCACTTGTACACAATTTGATCCATCATGCCCAGGCTGCAGTACAATGTGAAACATAGGGAGTTCAGTTTTATAATGTGGAGGAGCAAACTAATGTGGAGCTGGGACCTCTCTTTTCCTGAGCAGAGAAGCCTGGTTGCACATCTAATATGGCATTTTAAATCATAGAGGAGGCATGTTTTTTAATCAGTAGGCTGGATGAAGAAGATCATCAGACCTGATGCAATGTCTGCCTCAGTGGTTTGCATTTTACTCAGTCTGTCTCCAGACACTTCTCACTGCCCTTAGGCACATTTCCTACTGGGAACTCCATCCATCCATCCATCCATCCATCCATCCATCCATCCATCCATCCAACCATCCATCCAACCATCCATCCATCCATTCATCCATCAGATGCCCTCAGACTTTTCCAACTGTCCCTCTCTCATCCACCTGCTCACCTGTTCCTCTCTCCCCAGTTTCTTTTACTGTTCGTACTGAAACAAAATGACATGCCCAAGAAATGGGGAGTAGCTCACCTGGTTGAGCATGCGCACCATGTACTAAGGCTCAGTCCTTACCGCAGCTGCCTAGGTTCGAGTCCAACCTGCGGCCCTTTGCTGCATGTCTCTCTACCCACTTTCCTGTCTTCATCTGTCCTATTAAATAATATGCAAATGAATTTAGCTATTGGCATTTTAACTGTTAATCTACCTGCCACTTTGGCGGGCAGCCAAAGAGAATTGAGTGATTCATTGGTTGTTTTTTGACACTGTTGTTCTTTCACATTTCAACCAAGTCTGCCATTTTCTTGGATTTGAGCTAAAAAATGTGGCGGCATATTATTGGGGTTAAGAGGCTGAACAGCCTGGTCTCACAGAATTCCGTGAAATGATCACGAACTGTTAACACCGCATAACGTGGTGGTGGCACGGAATGTGTGAAAATTCCGTGTGGCCACCACAGAAAACAATGCCAATGTAAAGTCAATGAGAAGATGACGTAGCATTAAGAGGGACTACGGTAGCGAGTAGTATGAAAGCCCGAAAATCCACGTAGGGAGGTTGGTTGGGGTGGTGGATGGGTCAAACAACACAGGAGACCGGGGATCGTGTCCCGCGTGTCACATTTCCTAAACCCAACCGTCGCTTTTTTCTTTCACTAAACCCAACCGTCCCGTTGTATTCCCGCGTCCCATTATTGTTTTCCTAAGCCCAACCGTCCCGTTCTTCTTTTCCTAAACCCAACTGTCCCGTTGTTGTCCCGCGTGTCATGGAAACGTGAGCCCACCCACGACCTTTTTCTTAATTTAAGGAGCCATGTTCATTTCATGGAATTCTTCCATGGGCCCATCACGGAAGTTTTTGCGATTCCGTGAAACTGCCACAGATTTTGAACTAAGGGGCTGTGTTCATTTCACGAAATTCTGTGAGATCAGGTTGGGCTGAAACAAGCAACCAAAAAAAACATGAGGATGATTCTAAGAAAAGTAAAAGAATATGTTTTAATGGCAAGTGGACAGTTGGCAATAACAGCAATGTTCATAGGTGGCTGATTTATGACAGCAGTACAGAACAAATGTTGGATACTGCAGAGACTGTTGTGTGTATTGCTCAGAGAAAGTGAAGTTAAATCATTTTAAAGCCTTTTGTAATCAGGACTAAACATTTAAAATTAGAAGCAATTAAGGACCATGACTCATCAAAAAGCCACCTACACACAATAAGTTGCAGTGTCTGCTCTTCTGGATGAGACCCCTGCAGTAAAAAAAAAAAAAAGAGTACTTATTATATTGATTTTGTTAATAACTTGGCAGCACTTAAATGTGTATTCTTATCATGTTCAAACGATGCTCATGTGTTTCCTGTATTTCACCTTTATGAGACAAGCTGGTATAAAGCATGTGTGGCCCAAAAAGTTAACTTGGCTGACAGTAATGCGTAAGATTTGTAATAAAGAGGGTAAACGTGAAATATCCCTGGTATGTTCCTTTAAAAGTCACGTCATATGCCGCATATGTAATGAACCAGATTCTCCAGAAGATGGCACTACAATCCACAACAATAAAAGTTTTGTATTTCTAAAGAGAGTTTTTTGTAGCCAGCATCCAGACCTGACTTTCCACATTAAGACAATCAGCTTATTACCTTAAGAATATATCAAGGGTTAAAGGTCTTATATCTCAGCAGGATTTGGGAAAAACTTTTCCATGCTTTTACCTTCAGTAAACTTGACTACTGTAACGATGTCTTTACAGGTCTCCCTAAAGAATCGACCAGACAGCTGCAGCTGATTCAGAACGCTGCTGCTCGAGTCCTCACTAAGACCAAGAAAGTGGATCACATCACTGAGGTCTTTACTCTGACTTTTTGTCCCTCAAATAATTCCTTTTAAAATACTGTTCATTTATAAATCCCTGAACAGTTTAGAGCCAAAATACATTTCTGATCTTCTGCTCCGTCATGAACCAGGTTGTGTGGATCAGGTCTGCTTTCTGTCCCCGGAGTCAGAACTAAACATGGAGAAGCAGCGTTCAGTTTTTATGCACCACATATCTGGAACAAATTCCCAGAAAACTGCAGGTCCACTGCAACTCTCAGTTATTTTAAATTAAGGCTGAAGACTTTATGACAATGCCTTTAAATAATTATTAATTTCCTACACTGCACTCCAACTCCAGCTTGTTTTTTATTTCCAATTCTCTTGGCACCTACTGTTTTTAATTGTATTTAAATGTCCTTTTGTGGTGTGTTTCTTTTGCACTTCGTCTCAGTGCTTTTACTGTTTTATGTAAAGCATGTTGAATTGCCTTGTTGCTAAAAAGTGCTGTATAAATAAACTTGCCCTGCCTTGCCTCGCCATTAGTGGTACTGCATCTTAAAGCATTTCAGCTCTGATAACAGTGGTGACCACATGGGATTAAAAACTGATGTGATCAAGGCCGACAGAGAGGCCTACTGAGATCAGACCATTTCTTAACAAATCTGCGTTCACTCTGTTTCTGGGTCTCTTGTGGTGTGCACTTAATTATTTTTTACTTAAAAAGCCTCATTGACCCACCAGGGGTCAGTATCTGTAAACTTATATGTTGTGGACAAACCATTTTCCAACCCACAAAACTGTATTTGAAATGCTGGCCAAAATCTCAAAGCTTCCAATACCAAATATGTCAGGCCCCCCTTAAAAAGTTGATAGGGTGAACATGTTAGCAAACAGTTGCTTAATAATACATCAAGCAGATACAGAGCAACATTCACATTCCTTTGGAGCTGTGTTTGTGTCCACCTGATGAATCTAAGTCCAATATTCACTCTCCTTTCTCCAGAAAACACCTGGCTCTTTAGCTGTTAAATGCTCCATTATGTTCATCAGTTAGTTGCTAACTTTGTATGCTGTTTAGTGCTGAGCAGTGTAACATACAGGAGGTTTAATGAGACAAAAAACAATGACCTGAAAACATTACAATTCTCCATAGAGCTGAGGGGATCTGCCTATTGGTAATTTTCTCATGGTTTGTCACCATGTGCAACACATTTCACATTCTCTATTTAGTCCCCCAACCTCCACACCCTTAGTTTCCGCCTTGCTACCTCCCTTATTGACACTGAAATTTGGCATTTGACGTAAATCATGAGCTGCGGAATTGTCCAACATGAACATGATTCTCAAGGATACTGGGCTGCAGTTTAATATACCGTGTACACTGATTTAAATAAGTGGATGTTTTGAGGTGTCCTGTTGTACTTTAGAGTACTGGCCATAGTATTAGCTTTGATACAAGCTGGCTTCCATCTAGACATGACCCTGGGTTCCTGGGTTCAACACCACTAAGAGTCTACAGCCATGCTAGCAGCTCTGTGAGGCTGTATGTGAAGTTAAATTCTAACGTCAGCATGCTAACATGCACTTGAATCACAATGATGCTTACATGCAAATGTTAAGCAGGTTTAATGTTTACCTCGCTCGTAATTATAGTTAAGCATGTTAGCATGCTAGCATTTGCTAATTAGCAATAACCAGTACAGCGGAGGCGGATGGGAATGTCATTAGTTTTGCAGGTTTTTAGTCATAAATTAAAATTACATTTTGACTGATGATGGCGTTAAAAGGAAAAGTCAGAACATTATTACAGTTATTTCAATTCATCCTGAGGCGGACTTGAATTTGTGAACCAAATTTCATGAGAATCCATCCAATACTTTTAAACTACGTTTAATTTGACATTTCACTCAAAACCACTAGAGGAGATTTCAGGGGATCACCAAAGTCACTAATGTTCATTATCTGGGGAACATGAATGTCTGCACAAAATTTCTTGTCAATGCATCAAATAGGAGCCATTATGCTAGCATGGCTAAAAGTCTCTTACCTTGCAAGGCAGCTGGATTCTCGTAATTTCACATTATCAGGTGAAAATCCATCTTGTCAGGCTTTAAAGCAGCCATATTATGCTCATTTTCAGGTTCATAATTGCATTTTAAGGTTGTACCAGAATAGGTTTACATGGTTTAATTTTCAAAAAACACCATATTTGTGTTTTACTGCAGTGCTCTCTCTCACTGCTGCAGATCCTCTTTTCACCTGGTCTCTGTTTTAGCTACAGAGTGAGACCTCTTTTCTTCTTCTTCTTCTTCTGTACTATCTTTGATTGCACTGCACATGCCCAGTAGCTCAGATGTAGATCATGTCAGCTAGCTAGCTCCATAGACAGTAAAAGAAAGGCTGTTTCTACAACTTTGGTCAGTTACAAGGCAGGATTAGCTGGGAGACTTCTAAATGAGGGCGCACATGTAAGTAGTTCTTTTGTAGATTATGGTGAACTTGTGTGTGTTGTAGCAGTGCTTTGCTATTGAGAACGAGGTAGCATACTAGCGTTAGCATGCTAGCGTTAGCCATAGCGTTAGCATGCTAACGCTACGAGCTAATGGTTGCGGTTAGCCTGCTCGTTTCGGCTTGTGACGTCACAAGCCGTGCCGATTTTGAACAGCTCACCCAGAGACTGAAGGCAGGACACATTCAGAAACCGTATCTCACTCTAAACAGCATGGGTGAATTTTTTTCAAAGTTTGTATGTGTGTGGAAGTACCAGAGACACAACATAACACCCCAAATCCCAGAAAAAGTGATTTTTTCATAATATGGGCACTTTAAATCTTTAGTGCGTAACTTTTTGATATTAATGAACGTCCGTTACATTCAAGCCATTGCCAAATGAGTTGCTACAAAGCTAATTAAGACCATTAGCTCCACACAACTCAAAACAGAAACTACGCAGTATAGCTTTAAGTAATGCATTTTCGTCCCAGCCACAGTGACTTGGACCAATCAGCGTCCTGTGAGAAGCTACTGGCAGCTACGGGCCTGGTTTAAATGTGTGATGACACGGAGAGCAGATTGTTCGCTCAAAACATGGATGTATTATATTAACTGGACACCGGATCCAAAAATGGTGCCTATTCAATGAGTTTACTTCCATAATATACGGGTTTACTTCCATGATATGTGGCCCACTGAATATGTGCAGTACTGTTTGTCCTGCCCGCGAGATCCTGCTTGGCCCATAGACTTTACATTGTGGTGACATCAGTCTGAAAACCTATAGGAAGACCCTAAGAAAGGCCAGATCAGACTACTATTCATCACTAATAGAAGAAAATAAGAACAACCCAAGGTTTCTTTTCAGCACTGTAGCCAGGCTGACAGATAGCCACAGCTCTATTGAGCCATCTATTCCTATAGCTCTGAGTAGTGACGACTTCATGAGTTTCTTTAACGATAAAATTATAACAATTAGAGATACTATTCATCACCTCTTTCCCCCAACCTCTAATGGGTCACCTTTAACTGACAGACTGCTAGAAAGAACGACTAGACCTGACATATACTTAGATTGCTTTTATCCTATAAACCCTCAACAATTAGTGCTAAAGGTCTCTTCAGCTAAGCCATCTACCTGTCTCTTGGACCCCATCCCAACGAAGCTACTTAAAGAAGCGTTACCCGTGGTTAACACTTCATTGCTAGATATGATAAATATGTCTTTATTGACAGGTTATGTACCGCAGTCATTTAAAGTAGCTGTGATAAAACCTCTACTGAAAAAACCCACCCTCGATCCTGAGGTCTTAGCCAACTATAGACCTATATCTAACCTTCCCTTTCTCTCCAAGATCCTTGAGAAAGTAGTCGCTAATCAGTTATGTGATTTTCTACATAGCAATAGCTTATTTGAGGACTTTCAGTCAGGATTTAGAAAGCATCATAGCACAGAGACGGCACTGGTGAAAATCACTAATGATCTTCTAACTGCATCAGACAAAGGACTTGTCTCCGTACTTGTCTTATTAGATCTTAGTGCTGCATTCGATACTATTGACCATACCATCCTCTTACAGAGACTGGAACATTTAGTTGGCATTAAAGGAATCGCACTAAACTGGTTTAAGTCCTACTTCTCTGATCGATCGCAATTTGTTAATGTTAACAATAAACCCTCCAATTACGCTAAAATTAACCATGGCGTTCCTCAAGGCTCAGTGCTTGGACCAATTCTATTCTCCTTATATATGCTTCCTCTAGGCAATATTATTAGGAAACACTCAATTAACTTTCACTGTTATGCGGATGACACCCAATTATATCTGTCAATCAAGCCAGACGAAACCAGCCAGCTAGCTAAACTTCAAGCTTGCATTAAAGATATAAAATCATGGATGGCCTACAATTTCCTGATGTTAAACTCAAACAAAACCGAAGTTATTGTGCTGGGCCCGAAACACCTACGAACCTCATTAGCCGAAGATATAATTACTCTGGATGGCATTGCCCTGGCCTCCAGCACTACTGTCAGAAATCTAGGAGTCGTTTTTGATCAGGATCTATCCTTTAACGCCCATCTAAAACAAACCTCTAGAACAGCCTTTTTTCACCTTCGTAACATTGCTAAAATTAGGAACATCCTGTCTCAAAACGATGCAGAAAAACTAGTCCATGCATTCGTTACTTCCAGGCTGGACTACTGTAATTCCTTATTATCAGGATGCTCAAATAAGTCCGTTAGGACGCTCCAGCTGATCCAGAATGCTGCAGCGCGTGTTCTGACAAGAACTAAGAAAAGAGATCATATTTCTCCTGTATTAGCTTCTCTCCATTGGCTTCCTGTAAAATCCAGGATTGAATTTAAAATCCTTCTTCTGACCTATAAAGCTCTAAATGGTCAAGCTCCTTCATATCTTGAGGACCTCTTAGTACCTTATTGTCCCACTAGAGCACTACGCTCCCAGAATGCAGAGTTACTTGTGCTTCCTAGAGTCTCTAAAAGTAGAATGGGAGGCAGAGCCTTCAGCTATCAGGCTCCTCTCCTGTGGAACCAGCTCCCAGTCTGGGTTCGGGGGGCAGACACCGTCACTACATTTAAGACTAAACTGAAAACTCTCCTCTTTGATAAAGCTTATAGTTAGGGAGCGAGGAGTTGCAGTGAACGCCTAGACCGGCGGGGCAGGGTGTATAGCTGCAGACACAGCACCCCTGCTTTTCTCTGCTTCTCTGTACAGTCATCAGATTTACCTATCGTATAATCAATAATATAGTGCCTCTCCTAGTTATGCTGTTATAATTCTAGACTGCCGAGGAAGTTCCTTCTTATGACACGCTCTTTTCTTTTGTTTCCTTTTATGCACATCCTGTCTCAGAAGTGCTTGTTACTCACCTAGCTCTGGGGAGTTTACTCCCCAGAGTCCTTATGTTTCTTCTTCGCCCAGAACATCGCCTCGGATTAGGGCGACACCAAGACCTGGGTCTTGGGTGCAGCTGTGGCTATGGACCTGCTACACCCTGCTACGCTCTGCGATTCCCTGCAATGCCCGGCTACGTCCTGCTGCGTCCACCGCGTCCACCCATGCTCTGCTGTGCCACGCTACATCCTGTACCGTCATAACCCCAACCGTCAGACACCGCCCACCAAGAGTCTGGGTCTGCCGAGGTTTCTTCCTAAAAGGGAGTTTTTCCTCGCCACTGTCGCAATAGCCACTGCTAATGCTTGCTCTTGGGGGAACTATTGGAATTGTTGGGGCTTTATAGAGTGTGGTCTAGACCTACTCTATCTGTAAAGTGTCTCGAGATAACTCTTGTTATGATTTGATACTATAAATAAAATTGAATTGAATTGAATTGAATTGAATTGAATCACAAGTTTTTAAATCGTTTCAAGTTTTTCAAATATAAAAAGTCCATGGATTAAAAAAAGACTCAACTGATCTGTTTGCAGTTCGACGTGTCCTGGCAGCAGTTTTACAAACGTCTTTTTTTTTTTTTTTTTTTTTTTACAGTTGTGGCCTATGGGAAAAATCCTTTTTTTATGCCGCAGGGGAATTTTTCATTGGAATACCGTGATTGGCCAATGTACAAAATTGGCTGCAAGGCTGAGTGCACTTCCTGGAGGCCTGGTTCAAAACAACAATGGCTGTCCTGAAGAGGTTAGTGTAGATGCTGCAATATCAGTTACATCAAAACTGGAGCAAAAGAAGGGCACTGAAAGCTTTTCTTGATGGAAAAGCTGTTTTTTGCTCTTCTCCCGACTGGTGGAAGTTTGATAGAATCTAACCCTGCCAGGTATTTTTTGAAAGTGCCTGCCCTTTTCCAAACAGATTCCAATGACGGCTTCTCAGATGGTTCTGTGTAACAAACCATCTGACGTGTCAGGTTAAAAAGTCTCCTGCTCATCACAGAAATCCACAGATTGATGATATAAAACAGTGTCAGAGGTTCTGAAGGAGCATTTTCTCCCTTTAACACACTTGAACTTACAAATGCACCAGACGTGGTTTCACAGCCAGCCAGTGCGCTCTGCTTTGCATCAGAATCCAGCCGATGCAGAATTTAATCAAGTCATCTTCCATATTTCAAACAGACACAAAATTAAAAAGAGATCACAAGTGTCAAAGCAAATTGTAGCTCGGCTCACCTCCACCAACCCCACCTCTCCCCCTGTGTGCTCCATCCATTTCCCCGGTAACTTACACCCCTCAGTTGCAATGTGATTTCGGCGGTAATGCGTTTCTATTGCTCTTCCTGTGATACCCTGCGGTATCGCTGCACCGCTGTGTGGAGCGCTTGGAGGGCTTTGGAGAGCCTCATTTACCTCCATAATCTTTCAGTCATCGACGTGCTAGCATGGTGTCATGCACTCATGCACACACAATAGAGAGGTGGAATAAGCCTAAACACAAAAAAGGGTCCTTGTATATGGCTGAGTTGAGAGAGAATTAACATAGTGAAGACGCTGCATTATGCAAATGTCTTATGGTTCCTCTCTGACAGTGCTGGTAAATTGGATGATGTTTTATGATGATGTAAGAGTGAATTAAGGCACGATGGATCGGTGCGTTTAATACCTCTTTGATATGTGTCTTCCTTCCCACCCCACTCCGAGATGCCGAATTCATCAGCTTGCCTTCGTGGCGCTTCCCACAAGCTGTTATGATTCTTGGCGTTCAGGCTCAGAGAGTCAATAAGACAATAAAACTATGTTGGATTAGTCTGCAGATGAACAGGGGACGAGGCTGACTGTAGGAGCTGAGAGTGTTAAACCTTACTAAGGGGATAAAAGGATTTGAAATGTGTTTTGGCTGCTGAGTGGCTCACCCAGCAGTCGTTAAATAAAAAAAGATGTGAGTTTTTGTGGTGAGGTTTGCAGTCATTTGGAGAAGTAAGGATAAATGGATCATAAGGAAGGTCAGACGCTTGGAAATAAACAAGAATGAATCCTGTTACAGGCTGAGTGAAATAAGGGAGGCTGAGTATTGCAGTAATATACACACACATACTGTATACAGCAACGCACACAGCACGGCGGCCTTGGCTTGTTCTGAAGCTCTTAGCCGTTTGTCTAGTGTTACACAGGCTCCATTTACTCCTGATTGCCTGTGACTGGCGACCTCTGAACCCAATCCACACAGGTGCTGCAGGACGGACCATCAATACTGGCAGCAGGTTGTTTTTGCCTCTGGGCTGCTGGATAAATGATGCCCTTGGTAGACACACACAATTCAAAAGAGAATCACAATCACACACACTCGTACAAAGACAAAAGGAGAATCCTGTACCTGTGGTTGTGCATGTTTTAGTGCATCTACTGCAAAGATTTACTGCAAAATTGTGCTGTCTTTAAGAAAATACTTTGTTTAGTTTTCAAGCATCCAGTGATTTTAATTCATTTTCATATGATATAAAAAATCTCTTAGCAGACTTATGTTACAAGTCAATGTGGCGCAGACTTTTAAAAAACAATCCGCCTTAAACAGCATTACCACAGAAATGAATAGGGTTGGGTATGGTTTTGATGGGTTAGGGTTATTCCGATTCTTCCTTTCGATTCCAGTTATTATCGATTCTCGATTCCATTTCTTTGAGGGGTGGAGTTGAAATGAGTCACATGCTTATTATATTAGTTATTTGATTTAAAGAAATGCCAATAAACCAGAGCATGTTTTTCTCCTATCTCAGAGTGCTGTGTGGACTAGCCAGACCTTTCTTCGCAGTGCTGTGGAGGAAGGTCATGCAATGCCGGACTAACAGTTTGCTGATTCAATGTTTCCCATCCTGGGGGTAGGGACCCAACTAAGGGGTCGCAAGATAAAACCTGAGAGGTCTCAAGATGATTCAAAGAAGAAGAGAAGAAACACACAAATACAAAAAAATTATCTTTTCTGATGTTTCTCTAATTTTTGCTTTTTTCTTATGAGAAACGTGATACTTTTACCTCTTTAGACCTCTAAAAGTCATTAAAATGAAAAAAAATTAAGAATGAAAAAATTTGGTAGAACTACTCATAACACATTGGCATATGCTACATGTGTAGATGATGCATATTTGTAGTGGGTCATCATAAGGTTAAAAAGGTTTACAAATGAATGGAAACCATTGGCTGTCTGGAATGGTAGAAAAAATACACCTCAAACATCTAAAACTTTATAGCTTAAATTCAAAATTGGTCAAAAAGAAACATGATTTGAAGAGTTTGTGTATCTGTATTTTCATGTCAACACTTAAAGCAACATACTGGCAGTTTTTCATATTTTAATAAACAGTTTCAAAGCAGGCAGATATTATTGATTTCATTTTCTTTCAGTGAGCTAGTCACTGTATAGAAATAAAGCTGTTAGCAGCAACAGTTCAGAAAACTCTCTCTAAGTGGATTCAAGGATGCTTCAATTGAGATTTCAGTGTCAACTGTAAAACCGTAACCTTTATAATAAATGAGTGCACACATTCATATTATCCTATTATTTCTCATCTTGTTTGTCTTCTTGGTTTGGTTGTTATAAAAACATAGATCATCGGTACTATGCTGTTGACTGAGTGTCCTTGAATGCACCTTTAAGGAGAAATGCTCAGTGTGAACGTGATGGTTTATCAACTGTTTCTCAAGCAAGTTTCAAGTCTCTGCAAAGACTTTCATTGTGTGCTAAAATGAACAGAAATCAGCATCTGGTATGCTTCTGAAGAGGATCAAATGTAAAGTATAGGCAGTTTGCAACTAATGGGCAAAGATAATGCAAAACTGTTTGTTTTTAGGTCAGCTCGTTTTCCTTCTTCAGAAGATGACATCTGCTGTTTTCTCTTCTTCAGTATCAAAAACACGTCAACTGAGCAAAACAATCGTTTAAAACTCCAACTTGACTGTGTAGCATTATATTACTCTACTTCCTGTCAATCACGTCTTTCCTCTCCTTTTCTCCTTGATGAAATAATCTCAAAAACAGGACACCTTGCAAAACTTATTATGACATCTTTGTCCTATATGTGTTTTTTAAGTGTTAAATGAGTTAATTTCAAGTAAAGGTCTTAAAAATAAAGTAGAAGTAGGCTAGATACTAAAACCTATTTATAGAATGTGTGCGCTGAAAAGTCAAAAAAGGCAAATGAGATGTCGACAGATCGTAAAAGACATGGGCATGCACGCACATACGGTACTGTACACACAGATACTTTCACTCAAGCTCACACACACACACACACACACACACACACACACACACACACACACATATATTCAGGGTGATGAATCGTGGCCTCGTGACAGGAGGCCTTGATTTTGGAACATCATCCAATATCAGGCCTAGGGGAAAAAGACGAGACAATACACACTCACACACACACACACACACACACACACACACACACACACACACACACACACACACACACACACACACACCCCAAGCACATAACCCCTCCCTTTCCTCCATCCTCTTGCCCCTCCCATCCCTCTTTCCTCCTCCCCATTTCACTGTCTGAAGCCCTTGTTACAGATACAGCAGATTTAGTTGGTGGGGCCAGGTACCAAGAGACGGCACACATCAACTCCCCCCATCCTCTCCCTCCTCTCCTCCCGCCCCAGCCTCCCATCACACAGGGAGTAAATGTATTCATCTCATCCTCTCCGGCCAGAGAGGTCACAGCCTTATCTCGCCCTCTGCTGTAGCGCTGTCAGCTCACCAGCCACAAACCATAACTTCTAACTGCTAGCAAGAGCGCCGTGTAGTCGGAGGCTGGCGCGAAAGACAGGGAGGCAGTGACGAAAGGGGAGATGAACAAAGAGGAGACAGGGAAGAAAAGAAGGAAAAAGGGAAAGGGCAGAGGAAAGGAAAAAGAAGAGGGGTGTGTCGAAGTTGAAAAGGATGGAGCATGAAATATAAAAAGCATCCATTAAAGACCAAGAAGGGGAAGAGAAGTGTTGAGCCAACACTGAAAAAATCATCTTAGCCAGCTATTTAGACGATTATTGAGTCCCATAAAGGATCTAACGTCTAATCGTTTTCTTTATATCATGCAGGGATTAGCCTCGTTCTGTCTCATTTAGAGGTACAATCAGCAATATTTTACTGGCACCATTATATATCATCAAGGTTTAATCAAATGCTGTAGCTCAGTGCCAGACACTTTAGTATGACCTTAATGTTTGCAGAGAATTAAAACTTTCTAAACAGGCATAACACATGCGGTACCCTGGGTATTTGCTGGGAAAACTCCACCTTTCCATGTCCTGTAAACTACACACTGGCTCTGCATTTGTCGGGAAACTTCCACATTTCTGCACACCACTGCACACTGACTCTGTGTATATGCTGGTAAAACTCCTCATTTTCAGGAACTGAACACTACCCTCCGTGTATTTGCTTTGAAAGCTCTAACTGTAATTTCCAGGCTCCCTGAACTACCCACGATGTGTTTTGAACTTGTTTTAAATTCCATAAAACCTTACCGAACACTTCAACACTGATGCACAATTAAGATTGTATTTGTTAGGCAGATAAACAACCTATTTTATCTTTAAAGTCAGTAACAAGTAGTAAGCTTAAAGAATATGTCAGTCTAGCGCAGAACAAACAGTAAGAATTTGGTGGAAAGGTGAGTCACGTGGCCGGCTGGACAAGATGGCATCTTAGGATATTCGCTCTCGCCTGACTCTCCCTCCTTGACTAATTTATCCCATTAAGTTTGACTTTCTCAGTCGCCTCAACAGTGTTCAGCTTTTAGGAGTAGGAATGGCCGACTCTGTGAAGAGAAACAATGCAAGTGGAGCCGCTGCGAAGACAAAAAAAGGGCGAGCTCGGCGCCATTACAGACGCACTGATGGAGAAACAGGTGGAATTTTTTTAATCTCGCTTCACGCAGCTGAATGAGTTGGCTAAGGGCACAGACAGTAAGCTGGATGTCATCTGAACTGAATTGGCATCGCTCTCAGGGAGTATTGGCTTAATCAAAGCTGAAATGTTGACCATAAAAGTTGCTGTAGAAGACTCAAAGGTGGAAGGATTATATCTCCAACCTGGCCTGGGAACGCCTCGGGATCCCCCAGTCGGAGACCCGACCCCGGATAAGCGGACGAAGATGGATGGATGGATGTTGATGGGGGGGGTAAGCCAATCACCTTCCCCCAATGGGAAAAGGGGGGCATTCACCTTTTAGGGGACGTTTTCGGTCTAAACAGACTGTGCTCCTTTCTAGACCTCAAGAAAGAATTTAATCTACTTCTTCTTTTTTTACCTCCAGCTTAGAGCAGCTCTTAAAGCGCATGGCGTACCGTGGCAGCATCCTTTGCCTGCACATCCGCTTCACGAGCTCTTCATTACTAAAAGTGTATCCACCCTATATCAGTATATAAGGGAATCCTCACACCAGACACTTCCACTAGACGGAACTAGCATGGAGGAGGGATTTTCCAGGGCTAGAGCTGGATTTTGACTGGAGCAATGTATGGAATAATGTTAAATTGGCTTCTAGAAATCCGGACCACCAGCAAATCCACTATAATTTTGTCCATAGGACTTATTTGACCGCTTGTAGGCTATGCCTAATGAAAATTATTGGTGATGCTTAATGCACATTGTGTTTGCTAAAGACCATGGGCACATTTCTTCATATGTTTTGGGAGTGTCCCCCTGTTGCATGGTTCTGGCAAAATGTTGCCTCAGAACTGAAGACATTGGTTTCTGGGACAGTTCCCGGGACAATACCAGTTCTGCTAATGAATGACACTTCTTCACTCCAGATTTCTAAATGTCAGAAAAGGACAGTCCTTGCTGGGCTTACAGCTGCAAAGGAAATGATGGTGGTGTTCTGGAAGCCTGAACACACTTTGACCATTAAGCAGTGGCTTCTGACCTTTCTTGAAATAGTTTATATGGAACTTTCAACAGCCCGCATCAATGGTCCTAGACAGGTGAATGTGGATATGTGGCTTTTAATGGCAGAGACATTAAAAGGCCGACTGTGACTACAGTTGCCAGCCCACGGGGTCCTGGGGAGGGTAGGGTGATATTGTTTTGCGTATGTAAATATACAGTGCTTATTTCATTTTAATTGATCAATTATTATTATTATTTGTTTTAATTCTTTTGGGGGGGGGGTACATGTATGTTCTGTTACCTGTAACAAGCTGCTGATTGTGTTTATGTTGTTTGTTGAATAAAAAAACATTTGATTACAAAAAAAAGAATTGGGTGGAAAAAAAATAGAGGTTTGTGCAAATAGAAGTAAACGCATTTTACAATTGTAGTTTCCTACAGCTGCAACTAGACGTTACTATAGAGCCATATTGAGTATTAATGAGTAGACAGTAAAGATACTGGCATTTCATGAAATACTTTCAAAAGAGAAATTGCAGCACATGCAGTCACCCGGTTGGGAGATTTTCCCGTGAATTAAGAGTCTTGGGGCCTGAAAATGATTTCAATGACTTGTGAAGACGGATGAGTATCGCAGTGAATTTAAAGAGAAATGAGGATGGTGTGAAGAGGGGGAAGGGGAGTGAGGGTGGAAGACAGTGGGGGTGCCGGTGGTGGTATGACATGCAGCGCTGCTCCCCTCGACGGAAAGTGTTTTACAATGCAGCCGTCAGATGTAGAGGAAGCCACTTCCACCAGAGTCCAGTTAATTAACCACATCAGTTTCTTAATGTGATCAGTTTTAATTAAAACGGAATTTAATCGGGAGTAGTAACAGGAGGGTAGCGGCGGTGACAGCCGGGGGAGGGGAGGGTGAGGGGTTGTGAGGAGGTTACGCCACAGTAGGCAGGTTGCTTAAATGTGTGTGTGTGTGTATGTGTGTGTGTGTGTGTGTGTGTGTGTGTGTGCATGCATGTTTGTGTGTGCTGCAGCAGCAGCAGCCCCGCTTTCCCTCACTTCAGATTTGTGGGCGTCTAATTAATATGGATGGAGCATTAAGCCTTTTGGACTCTGGTGCCTCTCATTTCATGACTATTAATGATTTTAATGAACTGGGCTAATAAGGCCGTTTTTCTCTGCTGAGCTCTGGAAGGGCTATCCGACACACGCCAGGGTCAGGAGGACGGGCTCCCCCGGCCTCCACATGGGAAATTAAAACAGCACTCACAAACCCATTAACGCTACATTGTCCGTGCGTTCATCAGACGCTCAAACACTGAGAGCACCGTGTGAAACTCTCCGTTTATCACGAAGAAAGGCAGACAGAGGAGGCAGGTCACGTCGTGGTGCTGTGTGGAATAGAAATGAGCAGTGAAACCAAAGGTCTTTGCAGACTTTGAATACGTAACGTTGCCAACTTCACCTGTTTAAGTAATAGCTTTATGTCAATCAGACATACATATAGGAGTCTGCTGTGTAAATGTTGTGTAATGTGTTATTCAGACATGTAACCTAAAGAGCTAATGCTTGCGTGATATTTAGTAGCCTAAACCTTGCCAACACATTCTCACTCCCAACTCGTCAAATACTGACGCTTGACCCCTTGGCGTCACTTTTCAACGTGCAGGGTAAAACCACTTAGTTGGGGTTAGGGTGGGGTTAAAAGATGTATGTTTAAGTGACACACGAGACATGAAGGAGACACGAGCCCCCGTCTCCTGTGTGAAAGTCCTCCCTCCTTACACGAAGAAGAGGACATACTTTACAAGGGGAAATTACATTTTTACACTGTGTTGCTGAACTGGTACCGCTCCAGCTCCAGTCAGCACTTCGTACTTGGTCTGTATGGGCAATTGAACTGGCAACCCTCTGGTTCCCAAGTCGAGCTAATGCCACCCCCCATGACTTTTGGTCTTAATTACTGCCATTGTCGCTCTTCATACTACATGATGCAACTGCTCTGCCCGGTGGTTTCCATACAGACGCTAAAGGATGTCTTGTGCGTCGGTGTCCCGCTGGAAAACAGTATCACTGAAGGATTTTAAAACCTATTTTGCTGATGAAGCCTTACATTATTACTATTGTAAGCAGGGGCGCCGCCAGGAATTTTGGGCCCCATGACAAAAAATCAAATTGGGCCCCCTCTGCGCAGCTGTTGTCACCACATCTCTAGGAACTAACTGTCCCATCAAAAGCTTTACATAACTCTAATTAAAGGCTTGCAACTGTCTTGCTTCTTGTAGTTCAATACTAGTACTAGAATTTGACAAAACTGAAAATTCTCTTAACAAAATTGTTATTATTATTATTAATTATTATTATAATTATTAATGAAAGACAGAGAAATCCCCACAGACTCCCTGCTATGATGCTAACTGGCATGTCATTGAACACAATGTTGCACACCTTCTTCACTGGGACAGGGAGGGGCACAGTTAGGGGGAGACTGGGCTGCTGACTCATCTGTTGTTAAGTCTGCTAAAAGGGGCAGGGACAATGATTTAATATCAATATCTTGCTAAACGTTTCCCTGCACTGATTAAATGGTGATTAAATGTAGGCTAACACTAGTCTGTAGCTAGCTAGCTTATTTCACTATGGACATTAAGCCAACAGGTTAATACCACTCACAGACTATAGGCTACCCACCCTTCTTGGTGAAAAACTGGGTTACAGTTTGACACCCTTTCCTTTGTCTTTCCTCTCTCTCTTTTCTCTCTTAACTTTTTTGAAAACCAGATTTTGATTTAACGTTACTTAGCAACACTGTGGTCACTGTAGTTCTGCTGCATCTACGGACTGCAACTAAACACCGTCACTGAGCGCTAAGGCAGGACCAAACCATTTCATGCAGATACAGGGGGGTGGTCGGTCAATAAGGATGTTTACTTTTTGGTCAATGGGGATATTTAACTTTTACTGCCAAAAACAAGTAAAAACAAAGAGATCATTAATATTATTATTATATTTGAAATATATATACTGAATGATGATGGTTTAATCATTTATTATTAGTTTTTACCTATTTTTTGGGGCCCTTGTCAGTCATGGGCCCTTGGAATTGTCCTAACTTTTCCCGCCTATATGGCGCCCCTGATTGTAAGCACGGGGCAGCAAATCCCCTGACACTTTCTCATCAATTTCATCCCTGATGTGTTAAATGTGCGTCCGACAGAGGACAAGCCTAGAATGGCGAGACATCACGCTGTCTGCAAAGTATTTTGTTAGATATTCATAATTTCATCCATGCAGTTGGCACATAGGTTCTTTGCCACGCTGACAGCAATGCTGTTCGGTTGTTCCAGACTAGATATATCTCAACAACTATTGGATTGTTTGTCATGAAATGTTGTAAAGACATTTATGGTTCCCAGACAATAAACCCCACTGACTATGATGATCCCCAGACTGATGCTAACATTTGTGGATTTGAGTGAAACATCTCGACAACTCCTGGTTGGATTGCGATAAGATTTAATGCAGACATTCTTGCTCACTCAGGATTAATTGTAATAAATTGATTTTCAATATTTTCACATAAAAGTGACTCAGGTGCTTGATTAGATATGAGACCAACAAGTAAAACTGGCAGCAAATGTATTAAATGAGGTGAAACTTTACTTCAAACCCTGAATAAAACCCTGCTATAACTTCAGATAGAAACACAATCTGATCTGATTTAATAATGACAAGCCATTTTACATGAGCAGGGAAAAGCAACCTTGAAGCGTGAGGATTTTCTTTCTCCTTTTTTCTTCGGTTGAAGCTCCAGTCAGTGTTTCTACTCTGGAGAGCATTTGTCCTGTCCTGCAGGAATGAATGTGTCTCATCTCATTTTAGTTTATTGAATCAACTCGGAAAAAGTGAAACACAATAAAGTAGCTGTGCTGCAGAGACGGCTTTGGATGAAATAAGAAACACCACGTTGTGTGACTGAAGAGTGTGCTCTGTTCACAGCGAATCACACACATTTCTTCAATCATGAGGTAAGAAACTGTGCTCACTCTCATCACCAAGGTCTGGGTTAAAAAAGGAACTGTGACTTGTTTCCCATGCCTGACAGATTGTGACCTTTGCTGCCATTTCACACTCAACACTATCCCTGACTGCTGCTCTTTACAAATTTCTTTCTTCCCCCACTGAGCCTCAGAAATTCTTTCCCTCATGCTGATAGACAGGCATTGATTATCGCTTCACTGCAGCAACAAACGCTGTTGAACGAGAGCCCAGCAATCATAGCTCGGCCTAAACAGAGCAAAGAGCACACTCATCCTTGACTTCGTCCTCCTCCATCTTCCCTCTCCCCATTCTGCTCGCCGGCCGGGTCACATCATGGCAGAGATGCTGGCCTTGTGTGAGGAAATTTACAGCCCGATGCAACCATCTGTTATGTAGCAAACGCATTATGTTCGAGCGCCTTCACCTTCTTGAACGCTCTGCTTTGTATTGTAAATGTGCTATTAGCATTCATGAAGGTATTTACATGCATTCACAAGCCACGCTGCTGGTATTTATATCAGCACATAGCACACTGCAAAAGTTATGGCGCTCTCCCAAGTTATGATGGCTCTCCTGAAAGGCACAATTTACCAAATAACTCTCTCGCAATGTGAAAAAGACGGGCATGGAACTTTGTGCATTTAATTCTCTTCTTTCTGTGCATAACTGGCAGTCGTGGCACTTGTAGTTTTCTTGAGTATTTCCAATTTCTGCTACTTTATGTTTCTGCTCCACTACATTTCAGAGGGAAATAAACTAGCACACTGTAAGTTAAAACTAGCTCCACCTTCAGCAGCTACTTACACATTGATGCATCAGTATTAACAATATAATAATAAATCAGTCACAGGGACCAAACAAGTACTTTTATTTTGCTACTTTATGTACATTTAGCTGATAATACTTCTGTACTTTTACTCAAGTAAGAATCCAGGTGTTTTACCTGTAATGGAGTATTTTCATGTCTTTGTATCGATGGTATTGATGTAACATCCAGTTCCCACATCTAAATAACGTAAATCATTTCTAGAGAGACTATGTAGCTTCTGCTAAACAGCATCCATGCAACGACACATGACGAGTACATGTCGACAGAAATGCTGGTCAATAATCTCTCTCTTCACAGGCCTTTTTCACTGCGGACATTTTTAACTGGTCAGAAGGAAAAGCACAGGAGTTACTAATGACATTAATGAGGGCTCTGTTCGAATAAAGAGTCCCAGTAAATCACGGTGTTTCCTGATTTATTTTCATTAATGTTACTTCTTTTTTAATAGTTAAAAGTTAATAGCGGCCCCTCTGATACATGAATGTATTGATAGCGTCCTATAAATGGATTCCAGCCATCATTGATTTTATGATTCACACCAGTGCTTTTCATACTGTAACGTGTCAAAATGTTCCCACATTTCACGTCACGATCTCCACACTCACCTGCACACCTGCTCCTAATTGCCCAATCAGCTACCGAGCATACACACCTGCCCCTCAGCCATAGCTTTCTTTCTTTTCAAGATTATTTCTTGGGCTTTTTTTATTTTTTATTGTGATAGTAGATAAACAGGAAAGGGGGGGAGAGAGAGGGGGATGACACGCAGCAAAGGGCCTCAGGTCGGACCCAAACCATGGCCACTGCCAAGTACTTAGCCTACATAGGGTGCACACTCTACTGGGTGAGTAGTCTTTGTTGCATTCCCTTTTTTTGATTTTGTTGCCTGCTGATGATTTCTGCTTTTGTTTTTGTTTTGGCAGTAAACTTTGCTTTCATCTTACCTGTTGTGTCTCCTGTTTTACTGATCCTTTACATGTGGAGGTTCAACGCATTGTCATGAACAGGTCCATATGATATCGTACGGAAATGTATGCATACCAAAACGTATGTTATCCTACGAATTTAGGAGCCCAACGGCTGGTCACGTGACGCCGGCTGGTCACGTGACACCGGCTGGTCACATGACACCGGCTGGCTACAAGCTCCATGACGCCGAGTGGCAGTTGCTAGTTGTTTAAGCCGCTACAGAGCTTCGCGACGTGGGCTACGGACCTCTGTCACAGCTCGGTAGTATCAGCAGCAGTTAGTAGATATGTTTAGCCGAAAATGGGTGACTTTGAGCGTGCTACAGACCTCCGTCACAGCTCGGTCGTATCAGCGGCAGCTAGTTGATGTGTTTAGCTGAAAATGGGTGACTTTGAGCCGGGTACAGAGCACCGCGAGCTGCCGCTCGTTTCGGCGGAGATTACGGTTAAACTACTACAACTACTACTACTAGTTAAGATTAGGAAAAAGATCGTGGTTTGGATCAAAACACTCCCAAGGAACACGCATTTCCTGGGTGAAACTCTTTAGTTCCCCCAGGAAGCAAACTCCGCTCCCTGTCTTGAAAGTCCTGTGTCTTAAGGAATTACATTGCTTAACTTTTCGTAGCTTTTTGAAAGAATGGTTCATGAGAACAGGCTGGGAGATTGATTTGCAAGATGTTCAGAGCTTTTGATGCAGGTTCACATCCTGTCTCATTTTTATTATTTTACAATGACCACAATCTTCCGCTAACCTTCAGGAGGTTATTGCCCTTGTGCGGCCATCAAAAAAAAATCTTGAATACAGCCACATCTTACACAGTACCTTGCTTTTCACAGCACAAACTGAGCAAAAATAGATATAGAAAAATAGAAAATAGAAAAATATTTGAAAAAAATACAGAAAACACTGCGGTTGGATGATGTTGAACACATAAATAAATAAATATTAAGATCATACTCCAATAAGTCAAACAAGGGAAGAAATAAGCAAATAATCTTGATATTTCTCAGTATTTTAGTAAGTCAGTATTTTTGTGTGGAATATGTTTTTGCAATTAGAGCTTTTCTATTGTATGTATTGATTTATTATCAGAGTATGTATTAACCATTATTTGGCCATAATTAATGAGTTTCATGATCAATAGAGAGTCTTTAATGGTTTGTGCAAAATAGGACAGGACCGTATATGATATCATGCAGACTCGTCAGTTGTGATTCTATCAAACGTTTTTGATTTTTACAACTGTGAATCTGTTTGGGATCCTGTAGTTTCAGACTATTGGAGACTGAAATCTGAATGTAGACCTCTGTGATCTCCAAAACTCAGTCGTTAAGCCTGCAAGTCTTTTTCACAGGGTTTTAAATATCTTCCAGTTTGTTCATGGCGTGAAGGGAAACAAGGTCAAACGTTTGACAATTAGCATCAAAAACTCAACACTTGAAAATATTACAACCATCTGACACCAATGAACTCTCAAATCTGTACATCAGAGGGCCTGAACGAGCGTAATAATAGTTGTGAAACATTATGGGGAGATAAATGACTGTGGCCCACTGGCATTTAGCTGCATGTTCCTCTGTATTCTGGAGACGTGCCTCTTCTCCTCAAGGCCTTTAGCGGCTGATTTTCTGCCCGGCTCTTGATGGGTGAGGCAGCAAAGCTAATACGGCCATGGTAGTTTTTACTGCCACATCTATTACAGCCACTAACTATCTCATTTGTCCTCCTGACCAAACAACAATGGCGGCTAGCTGAGTGTTCTGCAGGTCCAGGCTGCAGTTGAGGCAGACAGCAGTCTAAGTACAAGCATAAGTATTTCATTTGGTCATTATTGGCTCCCTCACTGACAGTCATTATTTTTCGTCACCATTAAAGGGCTTATTGCCTCTTTTTTAATTAAGCAAGTTTCTTAATTAGATGTGCAGCATTCAGGCCTACAAACGACCTGTCGAGGTAATGAAATAAAGGCCCAGGTTTATGGCGGGAGAGTGGATAAAGAGAAAGAGAAAATTGTGTGTGTGTGTGTGTGTGTGTGTGTGTGTGTGTGTGTGTGTGTAGTGGGGGTGGTGGGTTCCTGCTGTAGAGAGTGATGGTGTTTGTTCACTTATTGTGTTGTTCAGTGATGAATGTGCTTGCAAGGCGAATAGAGCCACACAAGAAAAAGCTTCACCGCGAGGCAAATAGTTTTTAATAAGTCACCATTGACATCCTATTTTAGTGTGAAGTGATCTAGTTAGTGCTGTTGCAGTCAGACATTTGGCTGCCAAACATTAGCCTCATCTCTGCGAGGCATCACACATCGCCTTACAATGAGGACGTGCCCTGAACGGCAACAACCCGCCGTCACAAATGGAAGGACAGAACCTATCCGTTTCTGGGAAATGTTTTGTGCGCTTGCATCTTTTAGCAGGGTAATTCACGGTGCGCACGTCAATACATCATAGGCCTCTCTAAATTGAGCTTTGAAACACAAAGGGAAGGGCAAACAAGATGGACAGAGAAATCAATCTCCCGCCTGATAACACAGAGTGAACGCACATGCTGCCGCTCAGAGAATTGACAAGGAGTCGGCATACGGCAGTATCTGTCTATCTGCCTGTGATGTCCTCCGAAAACAATCGTCTCTGACACGGCGTACACAAGGCGGCAGGCAGCCTCAGATAAGGCTATTTAGTCCTGACCAAGCTTGAAGAATACCATACATGAATTGCCTCACAGAAATTGAAAGAAGAAAAAGAAGAAAAGACAATCAATGTGGACATTTGAGAGAAAATATGTCACGCTGGAAACCATCAGAGCAAGTAGAAAGTGCACCTATTCCCAGTGTGTTTTTTTTTTTTTTTCTGCAGCCACTGTGCACTTTAATTTGAAGCTTTGAAGACTTTTTTAAACTCAGATTAAACAGGGGAAGTCTGAAGTATTTCCCCCCCACCCCCCACCCCCCTTGCATTTGTCTCTGTTGGTGAGAGAGAGAAGGGATACCATGGTGAGAGCACAGTTGCCATGTTTCTGTTGCTGTTGTGCAGACTTCATCTTAGCCCCTGCCTCTGAGCCACTATTGATCTGAAGCACATTAGTTCTGCACTAGGGGACTAAACAAGGCCTACAGAGCTCTGCCACAATCACACAGCAGGCTAAAGATAGGCTTTTGACCGGAGACCTCTGCAGAAAGACTGGAGCTCAGGCTCTGCTTAGATCTGCTTAGAGAGAAAACTCAGGTTTTAAAACCCCAGGTCTTATTTTAGTTGTGGCCAACATTCCTGATAACATGTTACTCAAGATACATTGCAAAGATTTTAGACTTGGGGAATCTACTCTTTTTATCTCTTTGTAGGGCAGACAACAAAAAATTCTTTAAAAAGTCCAATTTAAATGCAATTATCTAAACTACATATTTTGCTGATAGATAAAGTTGGGCAGCAACAAGTAATTATTTCACTTATCAATTAATCCCAATGTGGTGTCTTGACATTGCTTGTTTTGTGCAACCAACAGTCCAAAATGTAAGGTTCTGTACTAAACAGTCAGAACATTAAAGCAACACCAAAGATGATTTTGTACCTTAAAATAATGTTTCCAAAATCGTTTCAGTAGTTCATCAACTCGTAACAGGGTGAACGGCACTTCTGCATTCGCTTTGCGGCCCTCTATCGGCTATAACCGCACTATGCAAGTTTGCCAGATCGGGTAGCGGATCTGTAACCTGACTCTGACTCAGCATATCCATCTGGGAACTTTCTGTTGGAGAACTTTTGGGAAGGGGCGAAAATACTGGTTAGCTGATTGGATAAACCATCTGTCAAATCAACCAATCAGATCAACGATATATCAAACTCTTGCCGAAACCCGTCGGGAGAAGAGCAAAAACATCTTTTCCTCCGAGAAAAGCCTCCAGTGCTGTTTTTTGCTCTTCTTTCAATGAAGGAATACTTTCTAATTTGGATAAAACTTGCGCGACAGCTATGCTCATCTCATCCGTGGAAGCCGCCATGTTGTTTAGACTGAACAGTCGCTTCTCGTTACGTCACACCTAAACCCGCCTCAAAACCAACGCTGATTGGTCGGTCGTTTGGCGAACGGCTCCAAATTTTCTGTCTCAAGATGCCAGACTGATCTGCAAGTGGAAAACTGGAGCTCGCAAGATCAGGACGGTCTCACGAGGCTAGCGGATCTGTAGTTCAAATGAGAACGGTAATGGACAATTCCGCTTCCAACCTGTAGGGGGACCGAAGAGGAAAAGTGCCTTTGTGTTGCTTTAATATAGCAGCAAACAAATATTTGCTATGTAACGTTGTAAAGATGGAGTGGAGTAATGGCATCCAATGGAGTCACGCTCCCTCTCTGTGTGTTGTAATCCGCTTGCATGTTAGTACATGTGGCCGTGACAAAACACCGGTCATTCCTTAACCCTAACCCTAAAGTCAATATTGTGCTGAAACCTTGTGAAACGTTATTTGTAACCGTTTATGAAGCCACTGACAAATGATGTTGTTTTGCCAATAGAGATGTAAGATCAGAAAAAAACTTATATGTGTTGTTCTGGAAGGCAGTTACAAAAGATGTATTTCATCCTTTAAATTGGAGGACTTTGGCCTGACCGGTGCAATGGAGAAGTAACAATTAAGTTGAAAGAACAGAGTAAAGACTTGTGTTGATTGCTCTCATGGCTGCTGGTGTAAAGCTGTGTTTGGTGAATTTCCAGCCTCCAAAATGTTATCATTTTATGAACAAAAGCCTTGTAAAGGCCTTGTAGATCAAAATGTTGCATCAATTTGTGCAGAAAACCTCTCCTTTTCCTTTGTATGCTGTTTTTTTGTCCTGCACCTGCACCCAGCTGGGGTTGCACACTATCATCATTCCTGCCATGAAAAGAAAATACAAAAATAAGATTTTTACTTTAGCCACATATGTGTATGTTGACGTGCCTTGTTCACATGTCACTGTCTCTGTACTAGTGGAAGTCTGAATGTCACAGGTTATGTTGGGAGGTTATGCAGAGACTTTCCAGGCTGGATGCATGAACTCAGCCTCGGATTTTGAGAGTACGGATGCCTTCCAGAGCCAGATTCCCTGAGTGTCCCTGGAGAGAGACCTGACAGAGAAAAGCCATAAGACAAGCTTCAAAGGACACACAGAGATTGCCTGCCTCTCCTCCACATCATCCTTTTGCCCCTCCTGTTCGGCATCATTCATACATCAGATGGACGAGATAGAGGCACGCTAGTAGGAAGGTACATTTGCAAGCCATTCCCTTGAGGGGCTGTAAAATTGCCTCCATTTGGATGGACTGTCAGCAGCCAGGGGGCTCTTCTCCCCAGACGGCCTTAGCACCATGCCCGCATCCCTCTGATTTTCCTCACCAGCTCCTGCCTCGGGCCTCCAGGCTCGCTGTGTGCCATCTGTGCCCGGCGGAAACCCCGCTGGAGTGCTCCCTCTCTGGGTAGTCTTCGCGCCGGAGCCCCTTTGATCAGAGTCGATACACCAGGCGTGGCCACGGGGAGGCTTGCTGTACCAAGCAGCCACCCTGGAGAACCAGCGAGGTAGCAGAGAGTAACATAAGCTGAGTTTACATGGAGTTATTATTTAACTCGCAATCAGAATACCATGTGAAACTGCCCATTCTGAAATGAGTGACGTAGATCTTTTCTATATAACTCACTGCATGAAAACCTTGTCATGCAAATGCTTCTTGCAGTCACTTTTTATTTCTAAAATATTTTCACTTTTCCTGCACATCGTTGCAAACATAATGTCCCAGTTGAGAACAAGCTGTCATGAACTGGGAGTTCATCTTTTAGTCTTTCACCCAGCACACATTTGCTGTTTTTTGGCACCATTTTGTAGCTACAAGGGTTACAGTAGGGGCATTTGAGAAGGAGATATAAAATACCATACTGTAGATAATTGCGGTAGATTTAACACTTGAAATTTGCAGTAATCTTTTAAACAATGTGTCTTTGATTTCACACAGAAGTCAGGGTTTCCCGCAGCACTTTGCAGCTAAGGCGGCCGCCTAAGCAACACACGCCTGCCGCCTTAACTACGTCCGCGATATCCGCCGTGTTACTCTGTCCTGTTTTCTCCCTTTCATTCCAAACCACACAGTTGACAACCTGCAGGTGGAGGCGGTGGAGACAGGCTTGGACATAAATGCCACGGGCTGCTGTGGACTTGTCAGTCTCGCAAGTGGTTTCAGGAAAGTGACTGCATGTGTCCGACAATGCACAGAACATTAACCGGTTCAAGCCTACAGCTGTCCGCGGACATAGAGTGCTGAAAACGTGTCAGAGCCTCCCGGACGGGTTAACTGAGACTCCGTTTCCTGCTTGTCGGTCAATAGTCAATGATCAGTTAACATTTCATTTAATTGTTCTATCTTTTGAAAGGCTGGCTGCCAAAAATTGCCACTTACTAGCTAATTACATATTATTTAAATTTAATATTTAGTGTTTAATAAATAATTGATAAATGTAGTACAGAGTCTGTAGTCGGCAAACCCCACTCTACCACCTTAACTAACAAATTTTCTGCGGGAAACCCTGGAAGTAAACAAAAGCAGGCTTCTCATTTCTAGACGACAGCCGTGGATTTTGTCATCTAAAATAATGTCGCTTCTAGATTTTATCAGCTGTAGCCAGCTAGTATAGGCTAACTAAAACTGCGAGCTGATTTTTTTTTTTTTTAAACATGCACATACATGACAAAGCGGCATGTCCCGGGCAAAAAGTCAGAGATAATGATCCATTCTGGATCGTCCCCTGGTGGCAGGCTACAGTATAGGTTATAAGTCCAGCCCCCTCCATGTTAAAAAAAAATCAAAGTACACGTCAAATACATTTTTCCCAAAGATGCCTTCTGTCATTTTAGGTAGTTCTTATCACGCTGATGTTTGTTCAAGCGTTATAATTCAGTTTTTTTTATTAGTTATTTGATGCTATAAAAACGGCGTGAAACGTCATGATTAACAGTGGTGGACGGGTTTATGGGTGGGACTTTGATATCGCGGCTCCACCGCCCGATCACAACTGCGCAGACTCTGGCTCCAAAATTACAAGATGGCAGCGCCCGTATCCAGGATATTTTGACCTGACTTTTGTACAGTGGGTGGAAGTGGAGACGTGTCGTCCGTCTTTTTATACAGTCTATGAGTGTAACCGGCATAGCTCAGAAACGATTGAGGTTTGATACCATGCTGGTAATTCCATTAAATCTTTCCACTCCACGTTTTCATCATCAAACAACTTCTAGTTTCTAGCTGTGTCTTCTTCACATTCTTACTCTGTGATTAGATTAGATTCTCACTTTTCCAACATCATGCATCTATATTATGTCTTAGTTATCTGAGTCTGAGTTATCAGCAGCTCAGTTTGGGTTGCAGAGATCCCTTTTTAAGCAGCATCTCTCTGTCTCTCATCAGCCTCATCCCTGCTCTCTGTCATTAGTGTTTGCCAGGTTGTTGGAGATGATGAGAGGACTGGAGAGGATTTGAGAGGAGAGGAGGCAGTGCAGATGCCCTAATACTGCATGTGATCTACAGCCTCACAGCTTTTCGATGCATCTTACATTTTCCCTCCAAGGAACCACCAAAAAGGGAGAGGAGAGTTTGTTTTACACTCTCCCGCTCAAAGGGAAATATTCATTAGGTTCTTCCTCTGAAATAGAGAGGAGAGGAGGGAGATGGGTAGACAGAGAGACAGACAGAAAGAGAGGAAGTAGAGTTTCTGTCAGGTCCATTAAAGTCAAGAACAACACAGACAATAAAAATGGTTTAGGACGTTTTATTGAATAAATTATGAATTAAATTTGGCGGTATGGCTCTGTTCAGAGGAGCCCCCTGACTTTTCATGAGCACCATGAAAAAGCAGAGAGTCAGGGGACAGCAGCAACATTAGGGGACGCTTAGTTTAAGACTGGGAGAGCTAAACTATTACCCCATATGAACAGAGCAGCAACGATGACATAGAAGCCTATGCCACGTTATACACGACAAGGTGGAGCTGGGGAGGAGGTGGGTTGCATAGATGCGAGCAGCAAGCAGTTATGAACAAACTAAAGCGGCTTTAAGTAAGCCCTGTTTGAGTGTAGCCATTTAGAAGCAAGGGGAGTTGACCAGCTGATGCACTGATGCAATCAGCTGATGCAACCTTGTTGTTGGCCAATAGTTATTAGCGGCATCTTGACTACCTGGCCTGTCAGAACTGACGCTGGACGCTCAATTTGTGTGTCTCCATATGTGAATATTTTTCTGCCTACACATTCCTCAGTTTCCAAACATGATGAGAGAACATCAGTATGCTGGCAAATAATTGGCATATTATGGAGCAGCAGGCAACAATAGGGCATGGTGATAGTGTATCTGGGCTGGGTGGGTACATTAGTTTGTAAGTAATGCACACCATGAGCACAGGCAAGCTTTCCAGTGATGTAATATAAGAACCAAATGAGAGTTATAATCACTGTGTGGACCGAGGCAGGGGAAATGCATCACTATCACAGAGGGATGCCTCCGATTTACAATCGCTCATTCTGACAAATGGAAAGTCATTTACAAGTCTCCCCGCTGTTCTTCATCTGAAGGGGTCAGTGTGACATATTTTGAATCGAAAAAGATGGAGTGTAAGCGGATTATTTGGCGCGACAGTTACGCTCTCTGGTTTAGATACGAGGATGGAAAACTCTGCTGCGGGTCGTATTAGAGGGTAGGAATAAATGGCCTATTTCGTTGAATGGTTCGGAGGACTTGTTGGAAAAAGGTGTTGTGGGGGGGGGGTGTTGTGAGAACTGAGATGAACAGGAGAAAGAGAGGGTTGGACACACATATACAGGTCTGGACTGGTGATTTGTATTAGTGCATTAGTTACAATTAGAGAGACACCATAGATTTGAACTAGTCGGAGATAGGTGTTGTCTTGTTCCTGAACCTCAGTTGTACTAGTCTATATCGATGACGGTTCATTTACAGGATAGTTCCGGTGCCGCCAGAAGTTCCGCTGGATGTCCCTCACTTTCCGCTTTCTTTGAGTTAATTTTAAACTCCACACAGTCGGATCGAGCAACATTAACCAGAACCTCTGAGCAGCATTACAGGCTGAAATTTTGGATTGTGCAACAAGGCAGGCCTGCTTGGTTCGTTCGGGGAAGTATTGTAAAGATTTACAAAGAATATGTCTACAGCATTTACTCTTACTAACTGGGACAGTTTGGGACCTATTGGCAGGGATTTGCTATGGACAAAATACACATGGCGATACACTGATAAGAGAAAATTTTGTTTAACCATGTATCCAGCTCATTTATGTAGCTCACATTACTGTATTGTGTCAACAGTTAACATTTAATATTGTATGTGGCGTTTTCTTTTGCGGGGTGCAAATGTTCCACCAAAACAAGTTCCATCCTGAGACTATTTTGCAGAGTTTGCCGCTGCGTCTGGAACTTAGCACCGCCAAAACCGATTGTGATTGGTTTAAAGAAATGCCAATAAACCAGAGCGCGTTTTTCTCCTACCCAGGAATATTGTGTGGAGAGGCCAGACCTTCCTCCGCAGCACTGTGGAGATAGGTCTGGCAATGCAAGACTACAGTTGTATTAACTCCAGTAGGAACAAGCTGGTAAATAAAATGAATCAATCACCGATGAACAAATTACTTTTTCTTCTGGTCTGTTGAGGAAGTGGCTTCATCTCAACAGCCAAAGACACTGGACTCTGAGTGAGGACTGACCAACTTGTTTTTTACTTTTGTAGCAGACACCTTGAAAAGATCAATCATTGACAAAGTGATGGTCCGCCTCTTTCTCATGGACAGTGAGGCGGATGGAGTGTCAGATTCACGAGTTCCTAAGACATGTTTTGAGATCAGAAGAGGGAGGAAATGAACAGGTCTTAATACCAGAAGAAGACTCTGTCTGTCTCTTTGGTAAAGTTGAAAAAAGCCGTGACCCCCCAATGTCTCAGAAGATGAGCTGGTCGCCTCTGAGATCTGCCGTCCGTCCTGTCCCACCGTCTCACGCCGTCTTCATCGATACGTTTTCAGCGATGGTCATCACCGTCAGTGCCCTAAGCTACTCCGCAATCTCTCAAACGCCACCTCCTCCCCAGGCCCCAAATTTCATCCACATCATCCTTTAATCTTCATCCTCCTGCTCCCACTGGCTTATCGATTTTCTATTTTCCCTTTTCTCCCCCTCCTCCCCCCGTCCTCCAGCTCTCTCCATCTTCTCAAACACACTTGCTACACTTCAGCCCTGTCCCTGTTTTTATTTTTTATTCCGTCTTCTCTCTCCTCTCTCTTTCTCTCTTTCACTCTCTTACTCAATACGGTCAGAGTTTCTCCTCTTTGACAAGGTCGAAGACCCAGCCGTGCTCCGAGCTGCTTAAGGTTCGTAAATGGAGATGTAATGTAATAGAGTGGTTGGGTAATAGAATCTATGAGGGCTGGGTCTGATCTAGTTAGAGAGGGCCGGCCCTAGAAAGGCTCCATCGGGATCCTGAGGCATCAGCGGCCTGGATTGAGGCGCCAAGATTTATGGTAAAACTATTTTAGGTATCAAAATGTTCCCTTTAATTGTACACAAATGATCAAAACTGTACAGCGTGATTTTTGTTTAAGGGGCTAAATTCAAAGATGCAAAACATTTATTTCAGTTAGGTCCAAACTAGTCTATAACCACAACGTTCCGGATTGCGCTGTGGCTGCCGGAAATTCCACCGGAAGTCCCTCTTTTTCGGCTGGATGTCTGGTACCTTCCGGTTTCTTTGTGTTGGAATTTTAAACTCCGGTGGATTTATGAGGACTATGGTTAACTGCTCCTCAGATCTCTGCAGGTTAAATCCAGACAGCTAACTAGACTATCTGTCCAATCTGAGTTTTCTGTTGCAGGACTAAAACAACTTTTGAACGTACACATGTTCCACCAAAACAAGTTCCTACCCAAGGCTATTTTGCAGAGGCACCGTGGCTCCTTAGCGCCGCCCATGACGATTGTGATTGGTTTAAACTAGGTTAACGCGTTAATCGCGATGCGATTAAAGGAGAACTCCGGGCAATTTTTACGTTAATCTTGATCGCTATACTTTTTTGAGTACTGTCTATAGCAAAAACCACGAGCCGAATTGGTGCTAGCAACATGGAGCTTCTGTAGCTAATGCCCAGAGCTCCCGTTAGCTAAAACTGCAGTTATGGGGGCATAAGCTAAAGAGTGCCTTTGTGCCTCTTAACAGACTCAAAATGCTATTAAAATGTCTGTGCAACATGAACAGGGCCCTTACATGACAACAAGATGCATTTAGCAACTTAGCCATTGTTGAAATTCACCTACCCTGTTAGCTGCTAGCTAGTGTCTGGGATGAGTGAGTGTGTTCAGCCAGGCTCCAGTAATAATCATCACGCTGCAGTCCCGTGTGTATTTGTAACATAAATATCCATTTAGTGTGCAATCCATCTGGCGTTGGTGAGTAGGAGTCTTGTCCGTGTCGATCGTTGTGGTTTCCTTAGCCGGGCTAGCATGCCTCTGCTTCCTCCCCGCCCTCCTGGTTTCACGCGGCCGACAACAATCCAACGAGCACCCGCAGGTCTGGTGGATGTCTTCCAGAAGACCGTTCAAGCCTTCGCTGCGAAAAAATTGTATTTTATTTCCCCCTCAGAAATAATTGAGCACTGTAGTGGTTATGACCATATTAGTGACTATGCTACATGGAAACGGACCAAATTATTTTTGGGTCCTGTACAGTAAAATAGCGTTTTAGACAGCTAGCTGTAGTATCGCTAAGTCCCGTGGGAATTCAGTTGTAGCAGGAAAAAGGTAAATAGTAGTGTGCAGGTTGGAGGAGCGTAGTGTGTGAAGAGTGAAGATCGGAGTTGTTCACAAGGGAAAAAGTTTGGAGTAACGTAACTGGAGAATATAGAAGATACTGAACACATGGAAGAGGCGTTTGAGTTTGATGGTCGTCCTTATTTAGTCGAACCCGAGTATACAGACGAAGAACTAGCCTCACAAGAGTTGGAAAGAAGGAGACAGACAAAGGGGCAACTGGCAGATGAAGCATCTGCTTCAAGGACATGGATTTCGGGCAACTGGTTGTGTTTGTGTGGGTGTTGTGACCCAATGCCTACCAAGGAAGAAAGCCTGTGCTGTAAAGAGTGGGATCTCATCACACCTGTACAGAGGAATTTGCTATTTACCTTTTTCCTGCTACAACTGAATTCCCACGGGACTTAGCGAGACTACAGCTAGCCATCTAAAACACTATTTTACTGTACAGGACCCAAACATGTTGGCCTGCACACCTGTCCCTCATTCCCCCTAAACAGTCTGCTGTGCTTGTTTTTTTATTTTTTTTTATATCTGTAATAAAGTTTTATTATTTTCTACAGTACATTCCTCTATCAAATGAAGTGAAACCAACAGAAATCCATTACAGTGACTCAATAATAAGAACGTTGGACAGCATTTGTAGTAATATTTATCAAAAATTTTGTCAAGGCTGTTTTTTTTTCATTAAACCAACTTGTTCAGACTATGAGGCTGCCAACAAATGGTTCAACAACATCCACAAAAGAAAGCTTTGGGTTACTTATTGTTCTTTTTCCCTCCTCCCCAGCCCTGTAGCCTTGTTAAACCAGTGTCCCATCCCAGGATGGATCGCTGCTAGTTCCTCTGTCCCATCAGTGGTGACCTTCAGCGGTACTCTGATGCAGTGGGATATCACCCAGCTTGGCAGCACCAGACGGGCCACCGCTAAGGCAAGGACGCAACCGCTGTGGATCTATCACCCAAACAAACGGCCACTTCCTCGTGGAGCGACGCAGGAATACATCAAACTCCAACACAACAGCAGGTCACTGCTGCAGGTGTCCTGCCCACTGACTCTCTCCTCACACAGGAACAAAAGCCTGGCAATCTAACATTTTGTGGAATGTGTGGAAATGTCATCATTTATTAGATGAGTTTCATTACTCGGAAAGGATAAGACGAAGGAGACATGACTACACAACAATAAGTAAAAGAAAGTGATGCGGTGGTTCAATCACCAACTTATGGGGCGACCTCTAGCTCACCCAGGAGAGTGTGCCCCCCATGTAGGCTGAGTCTTTGGCAGCAGCCCAGGTTCAGATCCGACCAGCGGCCCTCTGCTGCATGTCGTCCCCCCCCCTCCCTCCCCTTTCCTGTCTTCAAGCTATCCTGTCAATTAAAGACCATAAAAAGCTCCAAAAATAAACTTAAAAAAATACAAAATGAATCACCAATTTATGACCCAAGTTTGCAACTGGGAGTTTGTTTTAAACCTAGAGATGTTCCTAAACTTAAACTTTAGACAAAACAACTTAATTTCTTCAATGTGACCCTTACCAATGCTGAAAAAAGTTTGATAATGTATTATTTAAAGCTACAGGACACACACACACACACACACACACACACACAATCTTTAATTTTCAATTCTGCAAGTTTGTTTGTGTCCATGCTTTCAACTCCTAAAAATGCATGAGTAATGATGACAGTTGGATGTAGCTAAAGGCCTAGAAACCTGCTAACCTACAGTTACGGCAGAAACATTGACATAAAAGCGTTGAGCGCTGTGGCTCATGGGGCAGAGCGGGTGGTCCGTTGAGTGTCTTGAGTTGAGTGTCATTGAGAACCCCAAGTTGCTCCCAATGGGCAGGCCAGCCTTGCATGGCAGCTCTGCCACCATCGGTGTATGTATGAATGTGTGTGAACGGGTGAATGAGACATTTTTAAAGTGCCCATATTATGAAAAAATCACTTTTTCTGAGATTTGGGGTGTTATTTTGTGTCTCTGGTGCTTCCACATGCATACAAACTTGGAGAAAAAAACATCCATGCTGTTTTGAGTGAGATATGGTTTCTGAATGTGTCCTGCATTCAGTCTCCGGGTGAGCTGGTCAAAATCTGCACGGCTTTCTACGTCACTAGCCGAAACGAAGTGGCTAACCGTAGCATGCACTAGCATGCTAGCTCGTTCTGAATGGCAAAACACTGCTACAACACACATTAGTTCACCATAATCTACAAAAGATCTACTTACATGTCCCTGTTCTGCAGGTATTCCACGCAAAGTTGGAAATGCGCCCTCGTTTAGAAGAAGAAGTCTCCCGGCTAATCCTGCCTTGTACTAACTGAAGTTGTAGAAACAAACAGCTAGGTGATGTGATCGTTACCTAGCTACTGCACATGTGCGCCTCCCAACAAAGATGTGATAGAAGCGCGATGCCTCACTCTATAGCTAAAACAGAGACCTGAACACACGGTGAAAAGAGGATCTGCAGCAATGTGCAGTACATCAAAAATATGGTGTTTTTTGAAAAACCATGTAAACCTATTCTGGTACAACCTCAAAATACAATTATGAACCTGAAATGAGCATAATATGGCCACTTTAAGGGCTTTGTCTGGTAAGGTAGGAAGGCGCTATATATAAATGAAGTCCATTTAGGGCATTTATGATCCATGCAAGTACGCAAACGCAGATGCTTCGATTTCACACGTCGTTGCGTTCTGGAGCGTGCCACCCAAAATTCTTAACGCAACTCAAGCGTGAGCTGCAGTTTGAGCGTTGCTGCTAGGTGTGCTATAACATGAAATAGCAAGAGAAAGCTGACCCTTGCTCATTTCTAGATGAACATGGGAGTATGCATCAGAGCATTTATGACCCTTCGTCAGCTCCAGTGAAACTAGCACAACATTGACATATTATCACGTTATAAAGTTATGTCAAATGCACTTCTTTTTTGTCTATTTACAATCCAGAGTACATACATACATACTGTACATCTGTATGAACATATTGGATACTAGCTGGTAGCCAAGCAGCGAGTGAAGCATGAATGAAGCAGCTGTCTAAACTGATGTCATTCCCCATTTAGTATTCAAGAAATGAATGTACCGTTAAGGAAGTTAGTGTGACAAACATTAAATGAGCTGCATTATTTGATGAATTAAAAATGTAAAACCTAAATTAGAAATTAGGGTAAAAATAAAGTAAATTTAAATGCCAACATTTCTTTTCTTTTTTTCTGAGCTATTACACTACCATGAGCTATTTCCTCACTTTATTTTCTATCTGTAAGTACAGTTGTGTTGCATTTTCAAAGTGGGACCAAAAAGTGTGTCCATCAACACCACACTCAAAAAACATCTTTGTGTCATCTGTCACTCTAACCATGTGTGTCATTTTACACATGGTTAGAGTGTGTGTTGAGCAACTGATATGCAACACAGGTGCTTTTAAGGAAATGTAGACAGATGTTGTACACACACATACACAGAGCCATAAACAGGACTGGATCCCTGACATTTCTGCAAACACAGTCCTTGTGTTCTCTCAGTTAGCCTCGTAGCCTCTCTGTTCAGCCGGCGTTTGATAAACTTCCCTTGACGCCTCATATGATTAATGATGGTTAACACAATTGAATTAAGGTTAAGAATGACATGGCTGCGGCAGGAGGGGCGGTCAGAGGGGAGGGAGGGGGCAGCGCTGGGTTGAAGGTAGTAAGTGCGGTAAATAACTTCTTTAGAGGAAATATAGAGCAGCCCCTCCCCTGCACCCTCTCCGCCATGCCAAGTAATTACTCGCCCCGGCCTCCTGTAATAATTCCTATTACAAGCAGAACGGAAGAGTCGGTAACTCAGCACGCAGGACAAGGTGAAGGCAAGGCCACGGAGGAGCGGATCAATATTTCATTTACTCACCCTGCTTCCCCATCCCGGGCCTGGATCAAATTCGCCAACAGAGGCGGACGGAGGGAGAGAGAGAGAGGGAGAGAGAGAAGGAACGAAGAAGAAAAGAAACAAGGTCCATTGAAAACGACACAAGGCCACTAATTTCCTCTGGGTTTTGGTAGGAGGAGGGAGGGAAGCACGGGCTCTGGAGATGGTGCTTATGGAGGTCGTGTTTGTGTGCGTGCGTGCGTGCGTGCGTGCGTGCGTGCGTGCGTGCCTGTGTGCATGCGTGCGTTAATGTATAGTGATGCTCACACAAGGTCGTCAATCACACACAAACATCATTGAAAAGAATACAGAAAATAAAAGACAAAAAAAAATACTTGTCCTTGTGCTTGAAAGGCAATTACTTTTTTTTCCTATTTTGATTCAATGTAGATTAAAAAGGTTAGAACTCTTATAGGCTACAAACGTGTTTTCAACCTTGGAAAAGTTCTGTGTAGAGTAGAGAACAGATGTAGCTGTTGATTTCTTCTTCACCTTCTGCATATCTGGATGGTGAGTCCACTCCAGCGTTTCTTCAGACTTCAGTTTCGACTCACTGAACCAGAGTGTCTGTTTGATACTCCTCGAACAGCCGTGCGGTCTGCATTGATTATCACTGAGTGAGGGGTCATTGTGGCATCGGCAGTTTATTCTGTCAGATTAACCTGCTTTTAAGGCCGAAACCACTTCGAACACACTGGAGCTATCCTCAAAAATGATCTGGAAACTTTGTAAATAGAGTGGTTGAGGTTAGACCAAGCCCCTTTTCCTTGCATTCCCTCTTAAGCACTTTTAAAGCTGCAATGATTAATATCTGTATATTAACAAAGGGTCAAACAACTATGTGTAATGGGAAAGGTGTCGCTCATAGCGACAAATCCACAAATATAACAAAAGAGTAACAGCTTCAAAGTTACAATCAAATAGGAATATTCTAAATTACATAATTAGTTTGTTTTTTTATGTTTAAAAAACAAAAACTTGGGCTCTAGAGTAATATTATATATAAATACATGTTTGTGGGTTCAAACAATTACAACCTAACAACAACTTAAATGAGTTTGTAATTATGGACTCTGTAATTACGAACTACTTCACTTTCTGCGTCACGTGCATAACCGAAAGTTAAGTAACATAACAGATGATTTTAACCCAAACCAAGTAGTTACAACGTCAATGACGTGTTTAAACAGCTACCGTTACGTTTTTTGGTTTAAAAAATTTATGAAACTATGGCAGCAATTGTTTCGGCAGTAGGTAAGCCTTATAAAACTAACTTTCTGTCATATTTGCTGAAACTGACCCTATGTTCCAGTAGAACTACATGAAGCAGGTCATTTAAAAAAGAATCTGGCTCCTCTGGCTCCACCTACAGCCTGTAGTGTGATTTGCAAAAATCCACCGCTCCCTGTTCAGATGCACCAATCAGGGCCAGGGGGGGGGGGTGTCTAACTGCGTGTCAATCACTGCTCATGCACACGCATTCATTCTCCCTTATGGGGGGAGGGGCTTAGGAGACCGTTTTGGGCTTTAGCGGAAAGGGGGGGAGGGACTGAGAAGTTGTCGATGTTTAAATTGTTTGGCTAAGTCCTGGATCTTCACAATCTTACCTACGGCACCTTTAACCTTTAAGTATTTTTTTGTGACTAAACCTAACCAAACCGAGCTGTGTACGATCAGAAAGTGGTTGTATTTTTGAAACAATGATTTGAAGTGGTTTTGGAAGGCAGTCGGATCAGAAAACACACCTGTCGTTCCACAAATGTGGTACAAGCAACGTGTTTTGTCGTTTAATTGGGAGGATTTGTTGGAACTGATCCATTAGGGCAACTGAACCTTTGTTACAAATACTGTAGAGGTTTGTGTCAGTGTTTCAAAATGCACATCAATTCAAATATATTCCACACCAACTCGCTGCTTCTACCAAACCAAAGCAACTTGTCTTCTGCTGCAAAGCTGGCGGGGCTTGGATCAATAAGCGAGAACACTCCTGACTTCCCCTCAGTCTTCTCTCGCAATCGTTTCAGTCCTGTCCAAACTACAAAGGTCAGATTACCTGAAGAGAGGACAGGAGAGAAAGGGGCAGCTCATGCATTAAAGACTAAGAGTTATAAGGTTTGGGGGCAAAGAAGGTGGAGGAGGGAATTTAATAAATAACAAATTCCCCTCAGCTCCACAGAGCCATGCTTTGTGTTTAATTGCGCTGTATTGATTTTTCCCTCTCTTTTTCTATTCGTTCTTGGGTCGGGCATTGCTCTCATTTTGGAACAATCAGGTGGCCAAGGTGGGCCTTAAGAGTCGAATGTCATTTATTCTCCCTCCTCCTCCTCCCCCTCCTTCACTCCCTCGCTCTCCCGTTCTTCCTCTTCTCCCCGTTCCCCCTCTCACCTTTCTCATGATGCCTTTTGTGTTTCACACTTCTCGTGGCTTCTCAACTGTCAAGGTTATCTTAAAATGGCTTTGAACACTTTCCGGCTTTTTTATGAGGGATTTTGATGAATATAAGAGATTGCATCGACAGCGGTAAATGGTCTTTTTACTCACAGGCATATTGTATTCTTTATACTTGTGAAGACAGATGGAAAAGAGAAGAAATAAGGCATTGGCTGCGAGATCCAAAGATCTAAGAAAAGCATTTACACTTAGGCTGTGTGCTTTAAAACCGAACGGGCTGCTGTTCTTCTCTGTACGAATGATGAATAACCACATTAAACATATTGAACCTTTGTCACAGATGTGAGTCACAAAAAACACAGTGACGCTCTTTAATTATTTCTCATGCAGTACTTGAGCTCAAGTGTTTATTATCATAATTTCTTTGTCCTTTCCCTTCTTCAGCATCATCGCTCGTGTTAATCAAAAGTGTCAAAAAGTTTGGAAAATACTGCAAAGGTGACATAAAGCGCAGAGGGAGCACGGAACACAAAATAACATGAAAATCCATCATGAATAAAAATAAAACTGTTGATCTAAGTGGGTGTGTCAGCAGCCCTCACCTTTAAATAAGAGCGTGTGGTAAATTATGTGTTTTGAGCCGACGAGGGGTTCAAGTTAAATGCCGTGAATAAAGCTACAGTAGCACAACCTCTGCTACGATGAATCAGGTAGAAAATCACACATGTCAGCAGTGCCATCACACTGCCCTGGGCCTCGTCTGTGGACAGAGGTGTGTATTTTCATCTAAAAGGAAAGCAATTTGAAGGGATCCTCCCCTTTAAAAGCTGACTTGACATTTCCTGCCATTATGAGCACAATGTGATCCATTATAGAATGAATGGCAATTAAGCGCATGTGAAAATGTCAGGTGAATTAAAGCTCACTGAGGTGAACCTGGTGACATGCGGTCACCATCACCCATTTAGACCCCCCACCCCCATCTCTGTCTCCTTCAACTACCTGATGAGGGGAAGTCTTTAAGTCCAGAATAAGACTTTCTGGGCTCAACTTGACAAAGGATGGAAAACAAACAAGACTACAGTAAGGCTGTGCAGGTTGTTCTCATGAGCCATTTGTACACATAGCTATGAAAAGTAATAAACTGTAAATCGTATGTATTCCACATATTTTTTACTGTATGCACCACATTGTCTGCCACTGTATGAGACTGCGAAGATCCGCATAGGGAGGAGGTCGGATGGGTCCTAAAACACAGGGCTTTAAAGCGCGGGGGGTGGGGTGGCGGGGGTGGCGGGGGTCCCGGGACCGGTGTTTTAACCTTTCGGTGTCTAAACTTAACTGGCGTCGCCACTGCCAGTACCTTTTGTCTGTCACCTTTTGTCGGCTAAATGTAACTGCAACAGCAGCTGAAACGACCGTCTCCTCAGGGTGCCCTGTACCCGGCTCACAGTAACTGTGAAGAACGCTAAACTTAATTGTCACACGACCGGTTGTCACGTGACCGTCCGGCGCTCGGCGTAATTTTCTAGGATATCATATGAATTGTTGTGCATAATTTTTCGTACGATATCATACGAACCCGTTCATGAGAATGCGTTGGGCTGTGTTCAGTAGTACTTGGTTCTTTTACTTAAGTAAAGTAGCTGTGGAATGCACTTTATTTTTGTTGTCGTTTGGGCAAAAGTTTCATAATAATCTTACGGCATATATTATTATTCCCTCAGGAAACGGAAGCACATTGTAACGGCTCAGTATACAAAGGTTTGGATTTAAGAGCACAGCTCACATAGATAAGGACTTTCCTCATTGGCTTCACTTCTCAGGCCGAAGGTTGCCACTTGGACAAAACATGTTTATTTTTGCCTCTTTTAATTCAAGTGCTACAAAAACAGTCAGAATATGTTGACTGGAGACCTTTGTTGTAGGTTTAGCCTCTCATCTTCACAGCCAGCCACATACTCCAAATCTACTGGAGCTGTGAGGGAAAAATCACATGGACACAGGCGTCCCTTTGGTAGTGCCGGATAAAGTTTTCCAGCCTTAGCAACAGTAACCAAGTGGAGTGGAGAAGTGTGGAATGCCGATTCATTCTGCCAAAGAGACTCGCCGCTGTTTGTCTGTTAAGATCAGCCCTTGGCTCTCTGTTTGCTGCAGCCCTCCTTTGTTCAGTACATATTACATCGGCCACGTTCACATGTGCACGACCATGTGAGTATCCGTGCTGTCTTAGAGGTAAAAGTCTGATTTGTGTTTGTTTACATGACAGTCTAACAGTTGTTCTAAAAACACGGAAGGAACTCAGAGACTTCTCCAAACAAGCTTCTGAATTTATTTTAATAAAAGAAAATGTTTTTCATTCAATGTACACCTCGACACGGCTGTTGCAGTCAGCCAATTTTTATTTTAGTATCATATGCTTGCCGATAAGTGATGAAAAATTGCTGTGAAGAATTACCCAAGATATAATTTAGAAACTGCGTTGCAATTACACAGTTGGCCCACCAGAGAGCACTGACAAGTTTATTTTTCAACTGTAAAATGTCCTGATTCAGAACATATCCATCTTAGCTAATTTAGGGGAACGCTATCAAAAATGTTTTGTTAAAATCCATATATATATATATATATATATACCTTATTATTATTTTTTAAATAAATGTAAATATCGTTATCAGACTTAAAAATCCAACCCATTAGTTGGGCTCAAATTTTTAATCTGCATCTTAATGTGCATCAAAATACACATAGAATCTTGAAAATCAAAATGCCATCCATCCATAATTTTCTGCTGCTCATCCAGGGATGGGTCGCGTTAAGGTAGTCCAGACGTCCCTCGCCCCAGCAACATTTTCCAGCTTCCCCTGGGGGATCCCAAGGTTCAATATCTACAACATGTTCTCGGTCTTAAAAAAGAATCACAATTCACATCCAAATCTAGTTTCACACCACAAACAAATCAATCGCTCCTTGTCCAGTTGTCAAACCTTCCTCTAAAATTTCAAACAGGACCATATATATATATATATATATATATATATATATATATATATATATATATATAAAACACCTTTGTGGAAGTAGTAATAATATTTATATTATCTCTCACTTTTGAAACTGAAAAAAAGTGATTTGAGAATGCCAACAAAAAAGAAGATAAAGTAACAAAAGGCTATTTAGATTCACACACATCATCCATTGTGAGTTAACCCTGTTACAGGGACTCAAGCTGACTGAAATACAGGAGGAAAGACATAATGCTAAAACATTCACACTGTGTACCGCTTCAACATTCCTAAAAATAGGCGATGCCTTCATCCATGCTCTCTTACCTCATACTAATCTCACTAACCTCAATAATCATCAACGACAGATTTCCAATGCAATCTCCCTGAGGTCATGCCTCTTTAATTATCCAAACAGGTCAGAGGTCACAGACACTTATCATGTGGCGAGGGGTCAAAGGGCAGCCAGCCGGGTCACAGAGGCCAAGGCAGTAGCAGGGTGCAGAGAGAATCTGGCAGCAGATCCTGCTGCTTACCAACCAGACGTGATTAGTGTCGGCCATCGGGGAGTTGATCACTGGCTGTGGCCAGCCCTGCAAGGCCTGATGGGTAATTCAAGGCAGGTAGTGGGTGTACAGTATGTATTGAGAAAATGAAACTAAGAAAGGCGAGAGGAAATACTATTAAAGGAAAGGCTACTTTTTTTAATCTCCTCTGGTATACTGTTATACAGCACAGATCACTTTTCTCTGTGCACGTGCAAAAGTGTCCCTCATTCAGAAAACAGATGAATAAAATGTTTTATACATGTATAATAGTTAGCTGTGTAATGGTAATTCACATTATCGTTTTTGGCAGTGATTATGACTTCATAAGAAGTAAGGTAATTGATGATTGAATACAAATAACAATGACAAATAAGAAGAATAGAATAACTGGTCAATATTATAACATCATCAATGTGAAAAAGCAGACAACATGAAGTCACAATCTCTAGTTGATGTAATAGATTATAAATTACATGTTGTTCACTGACTTTTACAGCTGTTAAATTACTTTCAGCAAGGAATCAGTACATTAATTGACTTCAGTGATTTCAGTTTTTTTTAAATAATCAGTGTGTCTGCTCTATTAACTTCCACTGAAGAAGTCTAGAGCTCTCTCTATTTGGGGTGGCTTGTGGCCCGGAGGTGAAGTGGTTTCCCCACAACCACAAGGTTGCTGGATCAATCCCAGGTCATCTGACCACATGTCAAAGTGTCCCTGAGCAAGACACTGAACCCCAAGTTGCTCCCTGGATGCTGTATGTATAGCTGTCCACTGCTCCTAATACCTAGGATGGGTTAAATGCAGCAATAGAATTTCACTACATTGTACTGTGTGTATGTGACGATTAATAATAAAGTTTTTTTTTTTTTAATAAAATGTAAATTTCTCAAAGCTGTCAAACACACACAATGTAACTGAAGGTCTGGTGGTTGAAGCCAGAAGGTTGCAGTGTAGGAAGGAAGGAAGGAAGGATGGAAGGAAGGAAGGAATATTGGCCTTACCTTCAGAAGAAATTCACCATATTGAAAAAGCAGTCACAAAGTAAAACTCCACAGTATTTGAATGTGTTCTATATATGGGCCATGTTTATCTGATGAATAGGTGGCACTTTGTATGTATGGCAGCCTCGGCCACCAATATATGAATGTGTGTGTGTGTGTGTGTGTGTGTGTGTGTGTGTGTGTGTGTGTGTGTGTGTGTGTGTGTGTGTGTGTGTGTGTGTGTGTATGTGGTGATTAATTCCTCTACTATGTAAATGACTAGAAAAGCGCTATACAAATGCAGTCCATTTACATTTATCAGTACTACTGTACCTGGAAAGTACAGGCACTGACCAGGAGGTTTCCGCTCTTCTCGTTCTGTAATGAGTCAATGCGTGTATCCAAGAGAAGTCAGGTCCATACATGTGAAATATTATTGACATTTTCATTTGAAGGCGGCAGCGTAAACAGTGAAAAGCTAAAAAGTATTGATACAGCCTGTTACTATAAATCGCTTAGCCTCCAAATCTATTCTATTCTCTCTCTCTCACACACACACACACACACACACACACACACACACACACACACACACACACACACACTCACTTTTAATTGACTTTGCTGTTATTAAATTACCTTCGGTAACAAACTGTCTCTCTTTGAATTTACACCCCCCACCTTCCCATCCCAACTGTAGAGATAAAAACATACGAAGCACAAACACACACACACACACACACACACACACACACAGATGCCCATGCAGCATGCAGTGATCAAAGCAGACAGGGACGACAGGTAGAAGCACAGCAGCCAATCAGAGCCAAGCATCAGTGGGTGACCTTGCTGAGCTGCAGCTGATTGGTGGTGTCAGAGCTGTCAGTCATGTCACGAACCTTCTGACAGGAGACAGACAAAGGAGTATATGTGTGTGTGTGTGTGTGTGTGTGTGTGTGTGTGTGTGTGTGTGTGTGTGTGTGTGTGTGTGTTTTGAGGGGAGGTGGTATAGAGAGATACACTTATTGAAAAAGAGCTACAAGTGAAACCAGTAATGTGAAAAAACATACAAAGCTTGTATTCCTTTTTTGTACATTTTATATTTTTTAATAGGGCCAAACAGACCAAAATGTAAGCAGGCAATTATTAGTGTGTGTTTCTTTATTCTGCCTGCCATCAGAGAGATTATGGGAATAATCGGCTTAATGAGCTCCGAACTAAAGATGGGATCCAGTTTCCCCAGGGGGGCGAGGCTATTGTACGACGGCCACAGCCTACATATCTCCGATGTCAAACAGCCCCGCTGCTCAAATACCAATAACTGCAATACAAATCACTGCGGTGCTGTTTGTTTGTGTGTGTGTGTGTGTGTGTGTGTGTGTGTGTTTGTGTGTGTGGGGGGGGGGTGATAGGGAAAGAGATGCGTAGTTGGTCCTTGGAGGTGAAATCCCCTGTTAACAGAGAATTCTTATGGTTTCTATCACCACAACAGACGATTCATGTTTGTGAATGTGAATATCGTCAACGTAAAAGTAATTTACTTGTCATAATTCTTTGTGTACTTACATACATAAAGGAAAAAGAGGGGGTAATGAGGGATGCCCGAGCACCAATTTTTTTTCTTAGCTGCCCATTTTTATCTTGCCTGTCCGGGGATCTGATAGCCACCGCTGCTCCATTACTGGCGGTAACAGAAAGTGTGTAATAATTATACAGGTCCCAGAGTTCTGTTAGAAATGACACGTATATCGACCACTGGGGGCAGCAGACACTTCTTTAGCAGCTACACCGATACACCGATAACACCCGATTATTGGCCGTTGGACAGTCTGGCGAGGTCGGTGACTCGAGTCTGTTCGGTGTGTTCCGTGCCGTTGTCCGTCGGAGGAGCTGTTGGCCTTTATTTTGGCCGACCCGACATGCTCAGTCGGAGACAATGCAATCGGGACTCACCCGGAAATGGCAAGCAGATGAGCCTCTCAACATCTGACGAAAATCTTTTAAACTGACCTTTGTCAATCTGAAATGAAGACAGATTCAGCAACTGCACGGCCTATTTCTCGCTTAAAATGTTTTCAGAAACACGTTTCGGTGAACTATTTTAGTACAATATGAGATGGTATTCTGAACAAGCCGCCATGACAGTCTGGCTGTGAATTTCCGGAGAAAAAAGACCCACGTCACGCGTTCGTCCTATCAGCTGCCGGTTTTCATTTTCTGGGAAACAATCAGACTGTTAATGGAAACAATACAGAGCAGCGCCGCCTGCTGCTATGGAGACGTATTACGTTTCGCGCACGCGCAGAGCGTACGCTCAAGTCGGCGTCGCCTCAGTGTGTTTTGAGGCATCTTTTTGGATCTCGGGGACCCGACTGATCAGTCCGACTGCCTTTTCTGCCGACGGTCGGCCGTCTGGTTGGTGTGTAACTGCTCTTGATGCAGATAAAGGACAACTTGTGAATTGGTTTACAGCACAGCCAAATAAACTGAGGGCTTCATTGCATCATTTTAATAGGGAGTACTAAATATGCCATCCGAACAGTGCCGTCCGAAACGGTAATAATGAACTCATGATTGAAAGTTGTCCTCCCCGTAACATGAATTACACACATGTATTGACTTTTGTTTTCTGCTTTACGTCCATACCAATCTCATATAGAAGCTATTACAGAATAAAAAATATATTAAAGGTGCAGTAGGTCAAGTAAGACTTATAAAACTAACTTTCTGTCATATTTGCTGAAACTCACCCTATGTTCGAGTAGAACTACACGAAGCAGGTAATTTAACAAAAAATCCAGCTGCTCTGGCACCACCTACAGCAAAAAAAATGCAAAAATCCACAGCTCCCTGTTCAGATGCACCAATCAGGGCCAGGGGGGGGGGGGTGTCTAACTGCGTATCAATCACTACTCATTCACACGCATTCATTCTCCCTTGTGGGGGGAGGGGTTTAGGAGACTATTTGGGGCTTTAGCGGCAAAGGGGGAGGGACTGAGAAGTTGGCGATGTTCATATTTTTTGGCTAAGTCCTGGATCTTCACAATCCTACCTACAGCACCTTTAAATGGCAGTTGTTGGGGAAAAAAAGCACATATTGCCTTTAGCATCGTCGCTTAGTGCCGCCCAAAACGATAATAACAACAACAAAAACAATAAACCAGAGCACGTTTCCCTCCCATCCCGGAATGCTGTGTGGAATAGCCTGACCCTCCTCCACAGCGCTGTCGAGGAAGATCTGGTAATACGAGACCTAAAGGTTGTGGTCATTTCGCATATTTCTGTGAGATCAGGTTGTGCTTTTCCTACTATACAACAAGTCAAACTGTATGCTGTGAAAAAAAGCCTATGGTCTAACCTGAACCCCACGGCCTCTGCTGCAGACATCTTGCAAGTTCAGCTATTGGTATCCCAAAGCACAGATGGAAATGATGAGAATGACTGTTTCTCTGCTGCTGGCCGGGGTGATCTCCACCTCTGCTGACAGAGCTGTCAGGAGCTCAGCAGCTGCACCCAGGCAGAGAGCTCCGCAGTACATTGACATTTTATCACTGCACGTAGGATTACAGTGGACCATTTATTTTCTTTGATAGTATGACAGCGTTGTGACATTTTCACTTCACAGCCGAGAGATAGAGAGAGCACAGGCACCGAAACCTCAGAGTCTCATGGGTAAAAACAAAAAACAAGACTTGCCAGTTTTGAGAATGTACTTCCTCTGTAAGACAGGTGGGTTTTGAGTGAGGTGTCACTTGCTAGAAAAATACTTCTACTGGTCTGTTATCAGTTTAGAAGCTTTTTGGGGACTTTTGTCCATCTAAAAAACATTTGGGAATCTCTACCTGAAGCCAAAGTTGATGAGGCAAATTGAGGATGAGAATTAAAAACCTTCTGGATCAGACTAAACACCAAATTGTTTCTCTTCGCTAGACTTGAACTTGTCATGAAGCCTCTATGTCTTCATATTGTCTGCTGATATTATCACAAGGTGACAAATGTGTTATCTCTTTGTCCTAAACTCTAGATTTTACATAAAAAATGAAGCAGAAAATTGTGCAAGGTTACATTAATTCCTTGTGCAGGTTGAATTTGTTTTTAAAATACTTGACCTGCTGCAGGATGGCCAGTAATTCCAATTTACTGAACAAATCTTTCTGTGTTCTCGTACAGACTGGAGGAAACTGAGACATATTTGGAGCAGTTAAAAGGAGTGTGGAGAGTGTAGTTCTATTTTTAGTCTGATTGGGAACATATGAACCCCGGCTGAGGGCTGACTGGTCTTGTAAAAGAGGTGAGAGGCTGTTTAATAGTGTGACTCTTACAGCCATGAGGTCATCATCTGGAAACAGAAAGGAGGAGAGAGGGAGAGGGGGGTGGAGGGAACCTGGCAAAATGGCCACAGAAAGGACAGGAGTAAAAATCAATGTAAAAACATTCATTAACTAAGACATTTACATCTTTGCATAAACAAATATGTGACTTTTGATTTGAATAATTTTGAATAATTCAAAACTAGAAACAACTTAGTTTTGACATGCACATTAACAATGTACCTGGAAAAACAACGGTTGATTTTATGTACTACTGCAGTGGCCGTTTGGAGCGGACCGATGGTTCCCAGTATTTATTTATTTTTCACAACTTTATTTATTTTTTATACTTTTACAATACAATGTTTTCACTCTACACTCTACGTGTGTAACACACATTACACACGGGCCTGAAATACACACACGTGCTCAGTACGTATAATACTATAACACTAATGGACAGATGTCGGAGTGAGGGGGGCTGCAGCTGTCAGTGGACAGAGCACCTTGGAGGCCTCCCGCTAACAGTCCATCACCATACTTTGGTCCGTATGGGGACTTGAACCAGCAACCCGCAGGTTCCCAACCCAACTTCCTACAGACTGAGCTACTGCCACCCCAAATTATGTAAATTCTCACAAGCAACATGTGACACAAAATGCAGTTATAAAAGGCTTGGTTCCCAGTATCTCTGCTTGCTGCATTGTCAGGTAGCCTGCCCGTTCAAAGCGTTCTCGAGAACCACTTATCCAATGGTAAGTGGTAAATGTACCGCATTTATGCAGCCCCTTTTTACCTTACTGGACAAAGTGCTTTACAATTTTCCTCTTATTCACCCATCCACACACACTTATGGTGGCGGAGCTGCCATGCAAGGCGCTAGCCTACTACAGCATATGACACGCCTGTAGACTCGCTGTTCCTTTTTTCCATCAAGTCATAAGTGACAGAGAGAGGTGACTGTGGCGGCCACAAGAGAGAAAGACCTTGCGTTCACCGGACAACACTGGTGTCTCTCTTCTTCAGAAAGTCACTAGATTTCTCGCTATTCGCTTTTTTGAACCCGTCCCTGCTGCTGTACAGAGGCTCGTATAGGCTCTCCATTGGTAGCAGAGCCGGTGAACCACAATCAATGAGCCGTCGAGTGATGTAGCAACTCCCTGTCCCCGCTGCTGAACAGATCCTCGCAACAGTGTGCTATGTGTGACATCTTTTGCGCATGCGGGATCGTTTGAAAGACACACACACACAGTTCCTCGATTTATAGTTAGATAAATCATATTGTATGTTAGGGTTGCAGCGGTATTTCACCCATAACCATCTCAGAATATTTCACGTTATCCAGTATAAACAATTAGTAGTAGTAGTTTTATCAGTTACGATGACCCTTCAAGGGATGGAAACAGAAGTATTTTTGGTAGAACAAATGCTGTATTATAATTGAAACTCAAAACCAGTTTTATAATGGAAAATATGTGTAAAAAGTCTCCCTTTTGAGAGTACATAAAAAACTAGAACTGCAAGCAGTTATGATGGGGTCCAAGCCTGCCCGGCGCAAATCGCCCCAACGACACGCGGACTCTGCAAAAGCGGAACCCAAAGCGCGGCGGCAGTGAGGCAAATGAGAGGAACACATGAGCTGCAAGGTCTGTAGTAAATTGCAATTGCAAATTTCTCATTCACATTCATTGAGTTATAGGCCAAACCGAGTCTACCTTGATTATGGTCCCCTCTAATGGCCGATCACCTGCTGGTGGGTGTGTAATTTTTCCAAGTTATGCTTCGCACTCTCTACCACCCCTGAAAGTTTTACTTGCATAACTTAAACGGTGTAGGCTGCAGTAGCACTTTTACTGAAGGTTTGACATATTTCGCGGATATTCTAGGCAAAAATGGGCGTGGCCTATATCACGAGATTCAAAAACCTGAGCGGTTTCAATAGGGATTTGCGTTGCCTTGCATACGCAGGATCCCAGCCCCTTCATGCTTAGACTCCTAAAAACCAATACTGTAGATAAGCAATTGTAGCCTACATGGTATGATAACCATCATTTTTTATATTACGGTATACCTTGAAACTGGTATATCGCTACAACCCTATTGTATGTGTGATTTTAGATCATTCTGATTGGCTGCCAGATGTAAAATAACAAGACACCTCTAAAAAGAGATCAGTTTCATAATGTAATAATAGGTTTATGTTTTAATAGTTTCTTTGTTTCTGAGATATCATGTCAGTCTGGTATGAAAGATTTCTCTAAATAGTATAATACCCATGAGCCTCAGCCGCTGTTGCCATGGAGAAGAAGCCAGTCAGGGCTTGTCTGCACAGGAGGAGTTTCAGTCCCATTTTTTAGTTATCCGTCTCACAGGCATCTGACGGACAGATACGCTTCAATTTCAATCAACACAGTTGTCAAAGGCCATCTTGCTATGCGCATATAACTGCGACACACAACAGGAGTTGATTAGATGTTTCTTACCAACTTTAGCAATCATAGTTGATCTTCCTTTTTATTTTTATTTATTTAGACAAGCTGGTACCTTTGTCGTTATTAAAGAACCAGATATTTTCTAAATCATCTGTACTGATGATTCAACCAGAAGATTGCCATGCCCATTTAAGTCTTAAGAGTCTCCACCTTTAAGTTCCCTAACTTTGTCTATAAGAAAATTAACTTTTACTTCTGGAACAGTGAATGCCCAAAGCTTCTCTCATTTCACAACTCTATATCAACTGCAACAGTACTTCTGCTTGATGCTGAGTTACCAGATAACAAATCTCACTGAAACAATTATAACCATGCGTTGAACTGACTACAAACAAACCTTAAAATCCTTCAAGATAAAAGAATACATTAACAAAATTCAATTCAAAATTGCTTCCACACACAAGAAAGTCTTTTAAAGGTCCCATATTATGCTCATTTTCAGGTTCATACTTGTATTTTGGGTTTCTACTAGAACATGATTACATGCTTCAATGTTCAAAAAGCACATTATTTTTCTCATACTGTCTGTCTGAACATACAGTATTCACCCTCTGTCTGAAACGCTCCGTTTTAGCGCCTGTCTCTTTAAGCCCCCTTCCCGGAAAAGCCCATTCTTTTGCAATTGTGCTCTTGACGTCTCTGCACCGTCATTGCCGCCGGTGAATGAATGTAACCGCACTGTAGCAGCAATTTCTACCTATATATAGTACAGTTGTGACATCACAACCTTACAGAAGTCCTGACGGCTCATTAAAGGCACAGTTTCTGATTACGGGCATTTCTCCTTGGATTGAGCATTTTGATACTTTTGATCACAGTATTTATATACAGAAGCACCTCAACATGCTTTATAATCAAAAAAGACATGTATCTGACTTTTTAAGTGCTTCACATAAAATAATCTAATAGAAGAAAGTTATAGAGAAAAAACATGTGGATATATATAATACATGTCTACAAATTATGAGGCAAATCTGATGAAAAATAAAAACATTAAACGTTAGTGGACGATAATAATGTTTTTAATCTTAAAATTGTAAAATCACCATAACAAGGCTCTGCAGCACAGATGGAGATAAAAAACAACAGCATTCTAAACCGAGACATTCATGATCTACACTAACTAATCACTTGTTTTGTCATGGGTCAAAGGTCAGAGGGAGTTCACTTTAATAGTCTTCTCTTTACAATACACTGATGTCATCTGACCCTCTGACCCGCTCACTGTTTTAGAGCTCTAATCAGCCATTGACCTCGTCTCCTCCCACGTCACCCCTTACACCCAGCATGACCTCGCTGACCCCGGTGGTGAGGTCACATGCCTGTTGACATCAGCGATCCTCAGTCTTCTCTCTTTCACTATTTGCATGTCTCTGATTGGTGGACGTCGTCGATACATTATTTGGGTTTTTTCTGCATTAAAAAGTGGCCACATCGTCATCCAACAAACATAAATCCAGAGGGACGACAGGATCTTCATCCTGAATTTATCAACTGCTTTTAACTTCTTTTTTTAAACTTTATAATTTCTGTTATTTAAGAATCTAAGAATCAGTCCTGGTTGATTTGGCGATACCTTACTGTTACCGTGCAGGATGTGCAGTTTAATACTACAGCAAACCCTCTTTCAGCAGATACTTTGTCAGAAATACAGAATAGCAGCTGTTGCATCTATTCAGAGTGCAGCCAAACAAACTCATTGTGTTAATAAAAGATGTAAAAAAATCGTACTTTTTCCATCAAGCCATAAGCAACCGCGATCTGATTTCAAGCTATGCGCGGCACAAGTAATTTTCCACACATTAGGACACAGTAAAGTTGGTTACCTTGACAAGTTACAGGTGTGCAGACTGATACCTGTAACTCTAGTCTGCTCAACGGATGTACAATGCTTGGATTAAGCTTGACATCTGCCGCGTCAACGGATGTTCCTCCTCTTCCGCTATCCATTTTGCAAGGGCACTGTTTCTGCATCTGGGGCTTAACGGTTGTGATTGGTTTAAAGAAATACAAACAAGCCGGTGTTATTTTCCCCTATCCCAGAATAGATAAGCTTGTTCCTTGTCTTGTTATCCAACCCATGTTTACCCAATTGAAGCAGAAGTAGGAAATGTTGAGATTGTAATGCAGCTCTGTTGCAGTGTAAAAAAATTGTGTGTGTGAAGACAACTGGAATCTATCCATAATTAATCTCAAAAATGGGATTTGATTTAACGAAAATTGAATGAATTATAACTTTATTGTTTGCACTAATTTGCAGTAAAGACTAGAAAGGATTTCCCTTTGTGTACACAGAGTAGAGGAAGATGAACGCGCAGATTTTAAGAGAAAGAAATCTCTCTCGTATTTCAAGGGGGATCTTTTTGAGTCTTTGTGCCACTTAATAAAAAAAACACTTCCTGCACGGGGTCAGAAAACCCTTGGTCATGGCATTGACTCTTTCTTGCAGGTTAATTGACTTCTGATATATCTTTTTCAGTTCAGTTGTTTTCTCAGGTTAATACATCTTGAAACAATAATAATGATGAAACCCTTCAGCTGAAAGCAGCATAATAACACTTTCACAAGCCAAATGACAGCACACAATTCTCTATCGTATCCAGACTATCTCTCCACCGTTATATATTCCATATGTAGGGGGGATGATCCCCCTGAGGTCAGGTACGTGGATACTTCTTTAAGACACACCGGCTTGCCCGGCCACGCCCTATGCTATTTCCTATAAAGCACCTGTGCTGGCGTGAAATCACTGATAGTTTGATCGGAACCGTCTCCGAGCGGCCTACAGCTGGAGAGATAGTCTCTTCACTCAGAGAACCAAGGTTACAACGTAACCGAGCATACAGCGCGCCATCACTGCCGAGTGGTGAAATTTTGTTTTTCAAGAGTCTGGGCACAGGAAGTAACTTTATGCCCCCCCTCCTGCAAGCCAGCGAGATACAACTTGACAAAGGCAAGTCTGTTTCCAGCTTCATACTCCATCAGACAGAAAGATGGAGACAGACTGACAGTGAGTCGTGTGTATGTAAGATGATAGCCTGGTATTCAGTGAGAGGAGATGGACAGATGGGTCATCCATCTTCACCCTGACATTACAGATACAAAAGAAGGGGAAACATTGGATTAGACTGAATAACTATTTCATGAAATACAAGTTCTCTGCCTTGTTGTCAAGAATTGTTAAGGGCATGGATGTAAAGGAGGGTATTAATATCAACCTACAAAGGTGGATAAAGTCATATAAAAGGAAACTCATACCACTAAAACATTATATTTTGAGAGTATCTTATTTCATCAACTTCTTTTTTTCACATGACAGATTTCTGTATTTGCGGTTTTTTTTATCTTTGCTTTGCTCACTGGTTTGAAGGGGGCGGGGCTCAGTTGGAAAAAGCTGATGTCACTTTCTTCCATGAACCAATAAGAGTTAAGCTGCTCCTACGATGTGTTATGAGAACTCCTTAATCATTCAGATTTTTATTCAAGGTCACATGACAGATACAATCCATGGAGGGACAGAGTCTTAGCAGTTCAGAGATATTAAAGAGTGTATTAATCTAGAATGGGTAGAAAAGAAGGGCACTTGTTCACACACTCAGCACATGAAAATAAAAGAAAGTGGGCTAATGATTTAAGTAAATGATTTTATACACAACCCAGAATGCCTTTTTGTCAAGTGGAATTAATGTGTTCAGATGTGGGTTTTTTGGTGCTGGTTGACGAAATGAAACTAGTGATAGTGAGATTTTATGTGATTTTAAGAGCAAGGCAGCAAGTTCTCCCAACTTGATTCTTAAATTGAAATCACCACACATGGCGGTGAAAGAACTGTAAAGACACAGAGCACGCATTCACAGCAACCTTCTGTGTGCAATATGTGCAGTGCTACCTTACAGACTTATTCCCAACTTGTATATACGTTTGTACATTCTTTCCGTTGTATTTTTTCATCTATATTTTTGAATATTTGTTCTTGTATTCTATCCTATTTATTATTTATTATTTCTTGTATATTCTGTATGTGTGCAGTGTGTCTGATATTTTGAGGCTGTAGCACTGACATTTCCGAATTTTGGGATCTATAAAAGTCTATCTATCTATCTATCTATCTATCTATCTATCTATCTATCTATCTATCTATCTATATTAACGGTCACAGTTTAGATATAGGTTTAGGCACCAAAACTACTTAGTTAAGTTTAGAAAAAAAACGTGGTTTTGATTCAAATCATCTGTTACATTACTTAACTTCTGGTTATGCACGTGACACAGAGAGTAGCACCGTTTGTTCTGTAAAGTTATTTGTATGTATTCCATGTATTTATTACTATGCACCACATTGACTGCTACTGTATAGGCGCAGGAACATCCTAAAAACACAGGGCTTTTTAGCTGGGGAGCAGAGTTCGTGTCCCAGACAAAGTTATCATACGAATCGTGCATAAGTTTTCGTACGATATCATCAGACCCATTCATGAGAATGTTTTGTGTCAGGGGAAGGCACAAGGTTGGCTGACACTACATGTCATTGCTTCTGTAATATTCCCTCCAGAAAGCATTTTTAAACAAGCTTCATTTTTGGTGTTGAGAAAGTAAAAACGTGTTAAATGTTTCTGCATGAGTGTGGACATAATTAAAGTATGAACTCCGTGTTGCTGTTTTAAAACACACTGTCACACACACACATACACACACACTGGGCTATAAGACAGGCACGCTCCTCCCCACCTTGGATGTCCCCTGTGACCTGAAGCCCTGATAGAGCGGCAAAGTTTGGGAACCATAGACCATGTGCGTGCGTGCGTGCGTGCGTGCGTGCGTGCGTGCGTGCGTGCGTGCGTGCGTGCGTGCGTGCGTGCGTGTGTGTGTGGGGAGGTGAGATGGGTGCTAAGTTACACTGTCAGGGTCACCTCTGCAGCCCCTTGTGAAAACCCCTCACAATACGCCACCTTGAGGTAACAATGACCCCATTGTTTGTCCAGACAATGCTGTCTGAAGGACAGGGTTAAAGGGGCGGGGGGTGGGAGGACTCAGCACCTGGTAACAGTGTATGTATGGGAGGTGGAAGTGGGTTGGGGGGGGTTGGGGCGGGGGGGTGGTCACAGTCCATCGGTCAGCAATGGAAGTGTTTAGAACTGGAGGTGAACGTGCTGCACTGATGTCGGGCAGGACCACTGACCTGAGGCAGGCTTTCCCAAGCTGTGGTCTGGGAGCCAGCAGGGGTCCTCAGGAGGGCGTAGTTAGAACCACAGTAGGTAGGTTTCAAGAAAATCAGGAGGACAAACACATTCAGAGCCTCTGTATGTTCCCTCCCGTCCTCAAAACAGTTGTAGTTTGGGAATTCCAGAATTATAGAGCAGACAAGAAAGGATCGAGGGGGGATATAGAGTGATGTTACAATGCCGACCCCATACGAGCCTGCTTGCAGCCTTAGATCCTCATGTGGGGCCATTCTAACTGTTGCTGAAGCCCTATTCTTGCATTGCCAGACCTATCTCCATAGCGCTGCAGAGGAAAGTCTGGCTAGTCCACACAACATTCCGGGATGGGTGAAAAACGTGCTGTGGTTTATTGGCATTTCTTTAAACCAATCACAATCATCTTGGGCGGCGCTAAGCACCAGCCTCGGGAAGGAACTTGTGCACATGTTCCCATGGTGGAACACGTGCACCTAGGGAGGCGAGGTCTGGAATTAAAATGGCTGTCGAGTGTGTGATGAGAATTTTACTCAAATAAAAGATTAATATAATTTGATTGTCGGTTGTAGCTCGGAGGATTCCAGAATCGAGTTTAGAATGCCACCACTTCTGTCCTTCTAGACACTTTACACTGTAAGAAGTTCAAACCCTTATTCTATATGGCCTTCAATTGACTGCATGGTACATACCATACCGGTCTAAACACTCAAACATGTCAAGTATGTGACACACACAAACACATGCATACAAACTCACTAACACTACTCTACACTCAGGTCCACAAACCAAATATATCCCATTACTGCTTGGAAGTAATGGGCCCATTTTTCTCCCACATAGTGATCTTTATGAATAGTGTATAAACCCGACCACGCGTTGGATCCTTGGAGGAGTGTGTGTGTGTGTGTGTGTGTTTGGGGGGGGGGGCCTTTTATCCTCCCTGATAAAGAACTCCCACTTATACAAACATACAGTACGGCACACAGACAAACACGAAAAATACACACCCATGCACACATACACTGTTTGATTATTTTTTTTTGTGAGAGTGCAGTGAACACAAGACATCAGAGTGCTTAAAAGCTCTGTCTAAACATAGACCCAAGGCCAACAGTGAGTGCTGTGGTCCTGAATGGAGCTCCACCGTCGCTGCACTCTGCTGCCATGAATTAGCCACAATAGCTGTTCTGTGCGCAGAGAAAAGAAGGGCGTTATGCACTTCCTTTGAAATAACATTAATGGCTGAATATGCCTTGAATGCAGCCTCTTAGTTTAATTTTTTGTTTTTTTAAGCATAAATTCCATCATTTTTTATTGCACGTATTGTATGTGGTGGTGAATGTGTGGATTACTGTAGGTGTCAGTGTGTGTGTGTCTCTCTCTCTCTTTCCTCGTCTTGTCCGCGGTGTTGTAAAAAAGCCCTTTGTTGTGCTCTGCAGTATAAATCATTTACAGGCTTTGCATAAATTTGTGTAATCTCCTTCAAGGGGGCTGGGCTGCCTATCAGATTCACTGGGACCCAGGGAAGAAGAGTTCATGTTAACTGTGTGTGCTGAACACACAGCATGGTGGATGGAAACAGAAACCTGAACACTGTTAGTTACAGTATCATATGCATTACACGCAACATGTGTGAGGAAACACGGTCACATACCATTACACTGCATCGAAATTCCAGAAATACAGTGTGTCCTTTCAAAAATGATATAGTCAGTGCATAAAATATACACTTATATTAAAATGTCATTAAAGGTAAAATCCTTCTTACAGTAAAAAAAAAAACTTGCCTTGTACCAACATAGTGACAGACTCTACCTGAGATATAGATATTTTTCTGTAATCATAATCATTATAACACAGTTGCTTTTAAATGTTGCAACTCTCGCCAAAGACGTTTCGTCCCTCATCCGAGAAACTTCTTCAGTTTTGAACAGTAGAGAGAACCAGTTATTTAACCTCTGCCACCATATAAATAGTCATTGTTTCAAAGATCTGGGTCCAAAAAGGATCGAATGCAGTTGTAATTTCACTGGAGATGTTTTGAGACTAATTGGAATCATAGACCATGGACGTATTAAGAGATAAACTGGGTCGATACCTTTAAGGTATTGAATACAGATACCCAGCCCTACTGAGTATAATGTTATATCTGCTAGGAATGGTGTCTGTTAAACCACAACAAACACACACAACTTAAGTGTGACCGTCAACATATCGAAGAACACCAAACCCAAGGATTACTTAAAATAAATGGTTACACTTTACTTGAAGGTATCTACATAAGAGTGACATGACACTGTCATAAACATTATAAACAAGTCATAAACGTTTATGACATAACGCTTCTGTCATCAAGTGTCATTCGGTTTTTGTCATGACAAGTTAGGGTTAGGGATAGAGTTACGGTTAGGGTTCATGTGTCATGACAGTGTCATGTCACTCTTATGTAGATACCTTCAAGTAAAGTGTTACCAAATAAATTAGTTATTTACAACTTAAAGGTCCAATATGTAATATATTTACTGTAATAAATCCAAAAATGACCCCAATACGTCATCAGATATTAAGGAAACATGCTGAGTTGAAATACTATCTTTTCTGACAACAATGCTAATGCCAGTATTTTCTCCTTTTGAAATTTTCGTTCTGTGATGAAATTTCTGTTTGTGTTTTGGCCTGTGTGTTGTTATCAACTGCCCAGTTTGACAGCCAGGCCGGGTTGCCAGATATACATGTAAAAACATAAACCCAGCACACTACAGCTGTAACGTTAGTACAGCCATGAAAGCAGCAAACAAACGGACAGGATCAACGGAAATAGATTCTACCCGACCAAAAAACAAAATGGCATGTTTCTAACAGTTGTGTGACCAGAGACGTTACAAACCCCGGGTAAATATTGGAGATGTATTTGAAAGCTGGGGACAGGTTAGAGCCCAAAAGGACACCGAGTTGGCTAATTTCCTCCTGAACAGGTAAGCATTAGCTTCAGGCTAATTTATCACGGTTACAATTTGTGTACTCACATTGAATTATATAGCTAGAGTACCCAAGTTGGTTACCAATTAAGACCCAGCCAGTAAAGTGATCCTGACTGGTCCTGGCTAACGCCGCCATGCTAACCCTGCTAACTGCTAATGTTAGCGGAGGACCAGGCAAGCGGGCTGCGGCTGTTTACAACATGTAGCCGGTTCAGTGGCCATAGCCGACAACGGTGAGTTATTTTAAAGGGCCCATATTTAGTTTTTTGGCTTTTTTTTCTCTTTCCTTTATTGTGTTATACATCTTTTTTGTGCATGTAATAGGTTTACAAAGTGAAAAAGCCCAAAGTCCACCCCAAAGGGACTTACCATCTCCAACAAAAAACACTTTCACAAACAGCTCCAAACAGCTCTATTTTAGTCCAGCCTTTACTTCCGTGACAAACGTACGTCACTTTGTAACACACGTTATAATGCTCGCCTAGCTGCTAGCGTGGCACGCCCTCATACTCTGCTTCTGACTGGCTAGTAGTCCTTAACTAGGTACTGAGCATGTGTTTTTTGAAAATTAAACCTTGTACACCTATTCTGATATAACCTCTAAATACAATTATGAACCTGAAAATGAGCATAATATGAGCACTTTAAGCCAAGAGAGGGGGACTGTAAATCGGGAAGAGAGGACTGTGAGTTTGCAGTGTGTTTAGCGATTGTAATTCTAAGCCAATAAAGTGTGTTCAGTCGGATGCAGAGGACGGCAAGTTAGTGTTATTTTTAGCGGTTCCTACCGTAGCAAATTCTAAGCCGAGGAAATGTGCCTGTCCTTCGGATGGAGAGGACGGCGAGGTTGTTGTGTTTTTGCAGTTCCTACCGTAATTCTAAACCGAAACAGTGTGTCTGTCAGTGGGGTACAGAGGTCCGCGTAAGCACTGGTTGTTATGACTGTCAATATAGCCAGCATATAACGTTAGCTACTCCGCTGTGCTGTGAAGTAATGTCTGGCTATGTGAGACAAGCGTCTAGCAACATTGCTGTGGACTCTGCGGTCTCAGCCTGGAAACCTCCGTGAACTTCGAGTCTGGGGAGGAGGGGGTGGGGGAGACGACTCTCTCCAGTATTTAGAATTTGTACTGCAGTAACTATTTTAAACACTAGCTGTCATTATTACATATTGCACCTTTAACTATTAGGGTTTTAACCAAAACTATGGGAGTCTGGAAGTCTTGCCAAAAAGAACAAAAGAAGGGAAGAAGCCTGAGCCAACCCATCAAGGGCTGTCGGACCCAGAACTTTACCCCTAAACCAAAGAGTAGTGACTAACTGACAGGAACAAAGCCGCGAAAACTAGACTACCGGACCTCCATCCTCAAAGCAATAAACACAAACCAAGACAACAGAAGACAATGGTGATCAGAGCTGTTTCAGTCTCAGAGAGCGATCCCTGTCTCCCAGCCTTCTTTATATACAGGGACGGGGCCACACTGACAATCAGGAATCAGGAACACCTGAGATGAACAGAGAGGAAGAAGAGAGCAGGGGGGGGGGAGCGCATAACAGTGTCCAAAACTGCGAAATAATTGTAATTATCCTTTTAGTTGGTAAATGTATACAGTAGGGCTGCAACTAACAATTCTTTTTATTGTCAATTGATCTGCTCATTATTTTCTCGATTAATTGATTAGTTGTTTGCTCTATTAAATGCCAGAAAATGGAGAAACATGTCGATCAGTGTTTTCCAAAGTCCAAGATGACGTCCTCAAATGTCTTGTTTTGTCCACACGTCAAAGATATTCAGTTTACTGTCACAGAGGAGTGAAGAAACTAGAAAATAAGCACATCTGAGAAAGCTGGAATCAGAGAATTTTTCATAAAAAAATGACTCAAACCTATTAATCAATTATCAAAATAGTTGCCAATTATTTCAATCGTTGACAACTAATTGATTAATCAATTAATCTTTGCAGCTGTATTATACAGAAATTCAGAAATGTAGTCAGGGACTTCACCGTGTACAGTAGTGCCAGATACAGTAGCTAATAAATATACTTTTATAGTTTATTTTAAAATCCACTTGTGTTCAGCTGGTAGTAAACTAATTAAAAGGTATTATTACTATTTCAAAATGCTGATTTAATCCAAGACATTTTACAAAACTCACCCTGGCTGGCCGATATAAACCCTCCCCACACATGTATCCCCTTCTGTTCCATCTAAGTGAGTTTTATTTGAATGGAGGGCTTATTCCCAGTAAAACCACTATGGCTGCTGTCACAGTGTCCTTGCAGTTGTTCCATTATTCACCGTCCATGGAGGAGCTCCAACATTTTTTTGTGTCTGGATGACATCATCGCTCCAGTCTGTCTCTCCGTCCTTCAGCTTAATGAAAGATCAGTTCAAATTCATTAATCATACAATAACGGACTTGTAGTATATTATAGAAATTAGATGATTTCCTATAATAGCATGAAATTGAATCAACTTTAAGGGCTGTATCAAGAGTGGAAGCTGACTTCACTTGGCTTGGATAGTCCTGTATTGTAGGGCTGTGCAATTAATCGAATGTATTATTATTTTTTCCATATTTGAGCAGCCCCACTATATTTTATAGATGTCGAATAATTTCACTTTTTGGGACGTTATTATTTGTTCTAGAGATAGATTAGATAGAGTAGATTTCTTTACATCATATATTCTCATATATCTCTCACACCATCACTTTCTGTTGGTGTTGTGTGACACACACACACACACACACACACACACACACACACACACACACACACACACTTGCTCAGTGCAGTGACGAGGCAGCTGTAAGACAGTAAATCACTGAGAGGCGGAGCGCAGCGCTGAAAGCTCAGTGACAGAAGATAAAACATGCAGCGGCAGGCGGACTCCGCACACCTCTGCCAGCTCTCTCTCTCCTCTAGAAGACACTCTGACAGTAGTCTCATGAAATCACCATCCATTCCATCGAGAGACATACAGAGGGAGCAGACAATTTCATTCACACATTAATCACCTCAAGCAAACATCTTAAAGCAGAAGAATGTGGACAGAAGAATACAGGTTCATGGACAGTATATGATCTGCAAGAAAATGTACTGCACCCAACCTGTGATCTGAGTAAGGCCGGGTCCAAACTCAGTCAGAATAGATTCCCATTCTACTGCTGCAGGTTTCGGGTGCGTGTTAATACATATAATACCAAATTGGATCCAAGCAGACTCAATGTGATCATCTTAAAGCAATAGATCACTCAAAAACGTAGGGTGGTAGATCACCCAGGAGACCGGGTTCGTGGCCTGTTTGAAAATATTTTTTTTTAACTTTACGGAACAACTGAGCTATGTCAAGTAGCGTAACAGATGTACTGATTTTAACCTGAACCACGATCTTTTTCTAAACTTAACCAAATAGTTTTTGTTGCCTATATGTAACCAAACTTTGACCGTTTCACATCGTTAACAACGTGTTTAAAGCTTTAGTGCGTAACTTTTTGATAATAATGAACATTAATGTTACATTCAAGCCACTGCCAAATGAGTTGCTACTAAGCTCATTAAGACTATCAGCTCCACACAACTCTCTCTGTATTTCTCAGTATGGCTATGTTCAGAAGATTGTGGCGTCCGGCGACTTTCCCGCGCAGAAACTCGAGAGAAGATAATTATCTTTTCTGAAGAGTCCATAATGTAATAATAATAATTACATATTACATATTACACATTACATAATTTAATCCTCCTTGTCCTCCTTGAGCTACTAGCAACTTCTTGGGGGAGGGGGAGGGGGGCGGTGCATATGATCAGAATGTTAAAATTAAAATAAACACTGTGTTGAAAATTCTTTCAACGTGGGGAAGATTATTTTCTCCATTTACTTGTCTTTTGTACAATTGCAGTTGTTTGCTTAAGTTGCAGTTTGTTACGCTCTCCAGGCCACCGTACGATGAGGATGTATAGGGACGTTTGACCGGATGAAGGAGAGTTTTGAAAATTGACACTGAAATGAGTCACACAGCAACAATCAAATGGGTTTGGAAGCAGTTGTGAGGTAAAATGAGAGCCGCAGCGTGAGACTTCGACGCCTGGGTTTTCAATCAGACTCGCTTCCTATCTCACCTGTTCAAGCATAATTGTTACACGCACAGAATGTCAGGTTACACATCAAAGTCTACCTCTCTTTTTCTCTCACACACACACATACACACACAAATCACTTGCAAGGATCATTTCGCACGTCCTCGGTGGGGAACCCCATCAACTTTCACAGCAGGTAACAGCAATGAAACACATCCCAGAGGTACCTGGCTCACACACACACACACACACACACACACACACACACACTGCGGATACTTAGAGAAGTAGCAGGTTAGTCCAACATGATGGCCTCACTTGTGCACGCCACACAGAGATGTAGAATGCTGCTACAAGGAATGCCAAATGGCTCCCTCAAGTAACACTCATTCAGATTGCCTCTCATAGCAGATACTGGATGGACACTTGGCTTCTCTGTGCTGTGAAATAAATATGCTAACTACATGCTTGTACTTCTCTCTTGTGATGTTCAGTCTAGCCACTTTCTTCTAAGTAGCCGAATTAAATTCAGATAATGGCCTTGGCAGTATCTTGTAGAAACCACAAATGAACATGTGGTGTTAATTGGAACTACTTTTTGGAGGAAATGCTGCTTCCGAGCCTTGTTTGTTCTCGGAAGAACTATTGTATCAGACAAAGTGGAAGCGCATGTGCCCCTGATGTAGCACACAGTGGTAGTTTCCAGTCAAGAAAAAAGAGTAAAGTATGCTTTCTTACCGAAAATCATGGATGTATTAAGAGAGCTGGATACAACAAAAGTTCTACCAATTACTCCCAGTGACCAATCACGGTATTGCAAGTAAAAAGACAAGTTATAATTGAGGTAAGTTTGGAGACACTACCTTATTTAATCATTTAATTAATACATATTTTTGTTGTATCTCGTTTCGGTGTTGTAGTTTGTAGACGGTCCCTAAGCAGTCTTACTGCCGTCTCACTGCCGGCTGCTCGTAAAGACCAATGTTATTTTTCCAGGTTGGAGGACGACTCGTTTTGATGAAAATTAGTTTGTAGCTCATTGTTAACCTTACTACGTTAGGAAAGATGCGTCGTTTGTGATTTAATAACATTTCGCTATAGAGTAATTGATCCCGGAAGTTTGAATCTGTGAATATCTTTCTAACATTGCGCACGTTTATAAAACCGAGGGCACGGATTATGAATCCGTGAGAACGGTTTATAAAACCATGTGAACAGTTTATAAAACAGAGGGCACGGATTAATGAAAACGTTTATAAAACCGAGGGCACGGATAATGAATCTGTGCGAGCAGTTTATAAAACCGAGGGAACGGATTTTTATTCTGTGCGCACGATTTAGTTTTTTTCTCAGCTGACCCCAGGGGGGCTCCATAACATTTATCTACCACACCAGAGATGCAAGGATGACAGTAGTGGAAAGTAACTAAGTACATTAACTTAAGTACCATTTTGTGGTACTTAATACACGCCTTCTGCTACTTTATACTTCTACTTCACTAAAACTCAGAAACTAATATTGTACCTTTTACTCCACTACTATATTGATACATTTCCAATCAACAAATACATTATGATGTATTATTACAGAGTAAGATAAGATAAAACTGAGTGCAGGGAAATTTACGAGCTACACAGCAGTATATAAAATAATCTATATTAGCTCAACCTTTACCAGCTGCAACACTAAAGTGATGAATACATTAATTAATGCATCAATAAATATCCTTGGATATTACATATTGTTAGAAAAAGTGCACTATTCTGAATTGATACTTTTACTTTTGGTACTTAGAGTATATGCTGATGATATTACTTTTAAGTAAGATTTTGAATTTTACTTATAACAGAGTATTTCTACACTGTGATATTGTTACTTTTTACTTCAGTAAAAGATCTGATTACTTCTTGCTCCCCCTCTGTAGGATGAGGTGGATGCTGCGCCTACAAAGCGCAGGACTTTGACTCCAGAGACCGGAGTAAGAAGCAATTAAGTTAAGGTTAGAAAAAGATCATGGTTTTTGTTAGATGTTGATAATCACATGGTGTTTCAGAATAAAGTCCCTTTTTCTGTATTAAATCAAGACTGTGATCTTTCCCTGACCTCAACCTTTTTGAGTGCTTTGAGTGTCTAAACATAACCATCAAAACGTTTAATAATGCTGTAGTCACTATGAGTAGTATTTGTAATGCAGGATCGTATTTTGGCAAAAATAACAAATGAAATAAATAATGATATTTCACTGATACGTTGTGTGGCAACATTTTTGCAACTTGCCAAATACGTTTAGCAACATTCCCTCATTATAAAAATAGAAAAACTTAATCCGGGTGGCATTGTGTTTGCTGTTGTAAGTAAGTTTCATATAAACATAATTTCTAGGAAGAAGGGTTGTTGTGTCAGTCAGTGCTTAGTCTATATCCTCGACCTTCCACTTCCAGGATTGCTCCGTTGCCGACAGAAATTCCACCGGATTTCATTCATTCAGGCCGGATATCCGTTGTCTAGGGCTTCCTTTGTGTTGGCATTTTAAACTCTGGTGGATTTATGAGGACTATAGTTAACTGCTCCTCAGATTTATGTAGGGTAAATCCAGACAGCTAGCTAGGTCTTTGTTCATGACAACGAATACTACCAATACTATCAATGAAACTTTCCTGAATACAGAAAGGTTTGTGATAAATGTTGTAGTGGATGAAATCAATCTTTATTTTGCTACATTGTGCACTAAATTGACTTTCCTCCGTTTTCTTCAATCAACAGTCTCGTTTTATTTGTCACATCTTTGTGTGACACTTTAAGTACCACACATAACCTTCAAACATTCACACACTGAAATGAAATTCTCCACAGCATGGACGTTACTTTTAGCTTAAAGCCATGCAATGCTTTGTCTTTGTTGGATGTGACTTACAAAATTACTTTTATTTGATGCTAGTGATGATTCACAAGTGTGTGTCACTATAGAGCAAATTATTGAGTGTTTATTATACAGGGAGTATCAAATGAGTAACCATGGAAGTGATTTCAGACACAGCACAGTTCTCCTAATACATCCATGCTCTAAACAAGACTCTCAAGGCTGCGTTACATTCATCTCTGGGAAACAAACCGGCGAAATGGAAGCCCAGTATCTTTGGCAGTACTGACTCGAAAACACAAAAATACACCAAGGAACAAAGTGAAATGCACAGTGCATGCCCACAATCTGAATAAACAATGTTTCATGGTGAGTTTTTCCTTTAATCTCGCCTATCAGTCTGTTCACACATTAATTTGCCTTTTCTCTTCTCCTCAGTGTCTCCTCTCTCTTTCTTTCTCTCTCTCTCTCTCTCTCCCTCTCTCTCTCTCTCCCTCTATCTGCTATTGTTGTGTTCATTGTCTTTTATCCGATGTCTCTGCCATCTTTCTGTCGCTCTGTTTTCTGGGTGAGTCTCAATGTTTGGAAGTTCAACCCTCACTGTCTGAACAGCTGACCTGCTGAGATGCTTTTATCCCGTCGTTATCCTCTCCTCGTCCTTCTCACTCCCTCCCTGCCTGACGACCAGAAACTGTAATGTTGAACCAAGCAAAGACAACATTTTATTGTGAGGCGTTTTTAATATTTTGTTCACCTCATTTAAATACATTGTACAAAGGCACAATATTAAACAACCTCTCAGCAATAAGAATAACAACCACAGAAACTTTGATTAAGTAAAATTACGACGTTTCAACATGATATCTTCATTAGGTGATATTGAACGTGTGACTAATAAGGTTCATATAATAGACTTCACCTGATTCAACCCAGGTGTGAATGCCAGGTCAAGCCGTTATTATAATACATCCATGGGTCGAGCGTATCAATTGAGTCAATGTGTACACATCAAATTATTTACAATATTTAAAACATGAAACTCAGAGATGTAAGTTCCATATCAATCACTGGGTTCCGATCAAATGACTGAAAAAACACAATGTGAATATAATAAATAGGCCACATCTCAAACTATATTGAGTCAAATATTTTCCTCTAAAATGTGAACCAAATCCCAGTGGATTCTAGAGATCTATTTATGCGTTTTGGAGAGTAAATGTGTCCAAGTGTAACCAGTTCCTGTTATTTGTATGTGTGCAACAAGAATTCAAATGAGCTGTATTTTCATTTTAAAAGAAGGAAAAATAGTTGGCATACTGTTGAAATGTAGCAGTATAAATATTGTTGGAAATTATAAATTCAGTGCAGGCAAGTTGTACTGTACTTTCTGCTGGTCTGCTGCATGGTCCACAATTTATTAATTTGACATCAAAAGCATAGTCAAAGATCAACTGAATTGAATCTGCAACGGTGACAATCTTTATGTATACCTAACAAAACCTTATTATGGAATTGGGATACAGCATACTGTATATAGGCCTACATTAAGGCTTTGAGTCGTGGTATTGCACATGGGGGTTCTTGGCAAACACAAGCAGGAGATGGAGAAAGTTACTACGGCGATAAAAAGCATTGAGAGTGGATTAATGGAGAGTGTAGGTGTTGAGGTCGTCACCTGAAACGAGCAGGAGACACTTCAACAGAGCAGCTGAGGACAAACCAGTGTTGTCCTCCTCTGAACTTCAGCTAATCAATTAACGTGATTTAATACACAGTCACTCCACATGGAAGCCAGCGTGGCTCGCTGTTCTCCTAATTTATACTGTATCGACCATTTCACACACATGCAGAGAATAAATGGGAGACAGAGAGAGAGAGAAGAAGCCTAGGCAGGCATTGTTTTGAATGGTTTGGGTTGAATCTGGATCTCAGGGGAAATGATTAAATGATTGTTTTACTTTTACAGTTCCACATTGCTAAAGTTTAAAGGGCTGAAAAGGCAGAGACGGAGAGCAAGTGAGGAAGAGAGGGACTGACTCAGAGAGAGAGCCTTCGTCTAGCCTTTGGCATAGAAAGTGAGCCTGCATATTACTCAGTCTATCACAACACAGCAGGAGAATGGGAGGAGAATTAATACACTTGGCTTTCATGCCAGTGTGCTCTCTCTTCGCTTTTCTTCTCCCCTATACCCTCTTGCTCTCTCTTTCTCTTCAAGCTCCACTGGACAAAAGCACTTTGTGTGCTAATAGAATTATCTTGTATATTGCTCTGATCTTTTTTCTTTCTAGCTGATAACGACCAGTCTGAGCAAAAAAAAAAAAAAAAAAGTAAAAGGAAAAGAAAACTGTATTACTGATTGTATTCAATTTTCTGTTCATTTGTAAACACATGCATGGTGCCGAAGGAAGCTCGCTCTTCAGCGGTGCTGCTGAGGCTCAGGGGCATTTCTGTGTGCATTTCAATAACATAAACAGTATCTAGCCTGCCATACCCTCAGCAACCATCTATCTGCCTACCATAAATCTGAATGACATTAACATTTAAAACCCCCCAACTCCTGCCTGCCTGTGGATGGTCCTCTTAGACAGACAGGCCTCCATTTTATTTATCCACATGGCAGGCAGGGAAGACAGGCACAGCCAAAGACAGACATAAATCTGTGCAGGTTAGAGCCGTTGAACCGCCTCTGCCGGCAGGTTAAGTGAATATCACCTTCTGCCTCCTGAAAAAGCTCACACTCCTATTTCCCACTCTCATTAAATATGTGTTTCATTTCTACCTTATTTGGATGGAAAGTAATTTTACCCTCTTTTATAGAAGGTCATAAAATATATAGTGGTTTTCTTAACGCTCTGCATAACATTTACATTTTCTATTGTATAAATGTGATCGCCGCGACACGGGGCTGAATAAAACATTCATGGCAAAAGCCATTTCTTCTGTGACATTTGGTCTCCTATCTATCATCAGTTTTCTATATGCAGCCAGGAGAACAAACGCTGGTCAAATGTTTAAATGTGGCCTCTCCACATAAAATTCAAACCCTGCTTTCACATTAACACCCGCCGGCTAGTAGATGGAAAATGCTTTTTTTTTTCTTTTCTTTTTAGCAGATAAGAGAAAAGTCAAATGGAAATGACTCGCGGGGCTGTTGTGGCAGTGGGGAGCGGGCTGATGGGCCTTGGAAATTGAAGCATGTCAGTAAAATTAGAAAAAGCAGGCTCTGCCTCAACTGGAAGACATGTAAATGTGGCAGAGTCCCTCAGATGAGTCCATTATGGACTGTCCCCACGCAGCCTTTTCTCATCAGAAATCCCATCAGTATATTAAAAGGTATAGCCTTGGCACTGACAAATTAATTTTTTTTTTTTTTTCCTTGACTGATTTGAATCGTTGCTGAACTCAGTGATGGGCAGCAATTTTATATTATCATTCATCTTCCTAAAGCAGAAAAATATCCTACAGAAAAAATGAAAAATATTTATTGTAATACAATTGTGTTGTCTACATAGCAATAATTGAAAATATCAGTTCTATCATACTTTAGATATTGAGAATGGGGCATGGATGATGTGGTACAGAATTGAACATTTTAAGCCTCTGCTCCTTACTGAGAGTCTTCTGACTTGTATGTAAGCAAATACCAGCTCTGTCTCACAAAATATAAGTTCCCATACAACTTAACTGCATTCTCAATTACGTTTCGAGGGAAATGTATTTTGTCCTAAATTATGTTTGTTTTTGACGTATCACAAATAGGTTTCTAATTAAAGTCCACGTATGGAGGAGGTTGGGGTGGATGGATGGATGGATGGATGGATGGATGGGTGGATGGGTGGATGGGTGGATGGGTGGATGGATGGGTGGATGGGTGGATGGATGGGTGGATGGGTGGATGGATGGATGGATAGGTGGGTGGGTGGGTGGATGGGTGGATGGGTGGATGGATGGGTGGATAGGTGGGTGGGTGGATGGATGAGTGGATGATAGGTGGGTGGGTGGATGGATGGATAGATGGATGGATGGATGGATGGATACGTGGGTAGGTGGATGGATGGGTGCGTGGGTGGATGGATGGATGGATGGTCAAAAACTCAACATTGACTTAATCTTATCTTATGTAACGTACTTAATATATGTCACACATGTAACATAGTTAACTTATGTAGGCTACATAACTTCAGTTACATAACAAACTTTAACCCAAACCGTCATCTTTAACTAAACCTACAGTTTTGTTGCCTGAACCTAAAGAAGTAGGTTTGTTTCGAGGACGTGTAATCGGGGAGAAAAGAAGTTTCCTTCAAAACGTAATTAAGAATGCAGTTTAGTTAGGGAACTTTTTTTTTAGGAGACAGGGTTGCCTATGTTTGGTTTAAGTTGCCAAAACGCTCTGTTGCCATTTTGAGGAAAAAAATTGTTTTCCTGTTTTATCAGAAAAGGTTGCATGAAGTAATACACAGCAAAACTGTTTTACAGAATTACAGCAGAGTGGAGTGAAATGAGAACTGTACATATGAACTAATAAGTAAATTTACGGCAAGTAAGTGAGTCCTGTGTGTCCTGATATAAGAAAATAATGGGCAATGAGCAGACGAAGAACATCTGATGAGAAGAAGAGTTATTTTCTATATCAGGACAACTTGGAGTCCAACATCACTTATACAAAGGTCGCTCAGCAGAGGGAGAGGCAGAGGCAGCATTTAAATCATCATCCATTATTTAATGTTTGTTTGTAGTTGGTTTTCTCCACCAAGTTATTTATGAATAGTTCCTGGAATCATTCCAATGAATTAATGAAGACCAAAGAAAGAAAGTTATCCAATTGTACTCTTTTTTTTTTTTTTTTTTTTTAGCACTTGACTTCTTCCTTCACAAAGATAGTTAATGCAATGACAACTGTACTCCATTTGCAGGGCTCATGATACTAAAATACAATGCATAAAACTAACAGTATATAATAGTATCAAGTTTAGTCACAGAGAATTAACGGAAAATAAGGGCTGGACACCATGCATGATAGCTGTACCATCATAAACAACAAGGGCATGAATAGTAGCTTCTGAGAAAGCTAATTTTAGCCTTATCGTCATACAGAGTGTGCATACTTAAGTTCAAAGCTGTTTTTATTCATTTCGTGCAGATGTGATGCACATGTGGAGTACAGTTGTGAATGTGCTGTAGATGTGACGTGTCATTACCTACGACAGAACGAATAATCATGACACCAAACTGTCTAAGAAGTAATGTTTGGATGTAATTTGGAGTCTGCACCATGGTTGGATCAAGACTACAAGTCTACAGCCTCGCTAGCAACTGTGTGATAATGTAATGCTCATTGTCAAAATACTGGTGAAATTTGGACCTGATGATGCTGCTAGATGAAAAGTCAGGGGGTCACCAAAGTTCACAAAGACCGTGAACGTCTTCACCAACAGCTGTTGAGACATTTCACTGCAAACCACAAATGTGAACCTCATTGAGGGAAAGTCAGGGGATCAATAAAGTCATTATAATTTATCCTTTGGAAAACATGAATGTCTGTAATTTGTCAATTCAATCAATTTAGTACATTTGGAGATTCTTTGACTCTGTTAATCGGCACCTGAATTTGTACATAAGATTCCTCAGCACAGCATGAAAGGTGGGAACATTACTCGTCACAAACAAATGACTAGCACTGGTCCATCTTGGACACTTCAACAAAATTCTAAGTGCATCATTGTATGCCACCTTTATCTTATTTATCTTTGCTTTACTATAGCTGCACCATAGGTGAGCTGTATAAAGTGGTGTACAGTATGCTCTGAAAAGAGACGTTTTATGAAATTTGCGTGCCAACATATTTGCTTGTCCATATAATTTACAGCACTGGCGCTGTATGTCATCATCGTCACAAAAATCATCCCTGATAATGTGGCTCAGGTATTTTGTTTTAGTAACTACGTTTAGCTCTTGCCCTGTCAAATAAAAAGACGGAAAGCATAGCTTCCTGTCCTCCTTAGTTCTGACAATCATTACAACACTCTTTTTTGCATTGAATTTGATGTCATACTGTAGTCCATAGTTTGAACATACTCTAAGCAGTTGTTGTAGGCCAGCACTATAAGGAGACATAACAATTAAATCATCTGCATACATCAGATGCTTAATACGCCTATCTCCCACCATACAACCAGTCTTACACACTTCTAATGTCCTAGAAAGATCATCCATATACAAATTAAAAAGAACAGGTGACAATATTCCACCTTGTCTAACCCCATTGGTAACTGGGAAAGGATTCGATGTAATCTTGCCCCATCTAGCTCGCATTGTTTGATGGGAGTACCAATAATGCATAGAATATTATCATCTCTGGATAAAAGTACAGTAAAGCTGTTTGCTGACTTTGTAAGATGCAACCTCAATACAGTAAGGTTGCCACAAGAAGAAAAAAACTGAAGTCGAAAGGTCAGAAAACTAGTAAACAACCCTTTAAGCTTATGACAAGCTGCATTGTACTTTAAATACAGGAAACCACTATTTGAATTGAACCTATGTTATTGCTGCACACTGCAAGAAAGAAATATTTAGAAAATATGGTACTTTTCAACACTTATGAAACAAAATCAAGACCAACTTTCTCCCAGACTTCATTTATAATTTAGTGAACTGATAATCAAGGAGTTAAACCCTGATGAACCGAATGCTGTTTTTTTTTTTTTACACCCAGTCATCCAAGTTGCATGAAAGTTTGGAAACTGTGCTGCCCCATTTCAGGTTGTGTGAAGGACTCCCACAGGTACTCATTAGTATTGTTTACTTGTGAACCCAAAGGGGCTGCGTTGTCTTCTAATCATATATTTTACAACACCTTCTACACTCTGGCACCGTTTTCCCACACATCTGTGATCTAATGAAGAAATATTCCAGGTCAACACTTGTTCTGAATTAACGTACAGTGTTTCAGTAGTTGATGCTCAAGTAAACAGTAAGCGTCTGCGTTGTTCAGATGCCCCGATTATTACCATCCATCCATCCATCTTCTTCCGCTTATCCGGTAACGGGTCGCGGGGGTAGCAGCTCCAGCAGGGGACCCCAAACTTCCCTTTCCCGAGCCACATTAACCAGCTCCGACTGGGGGATCCCGAGGCGTTCCCAGGCCAGGTTGGAGATATAATCCCTCCACCTAGTCCTGGGTCATCCCGATTATTACAATAAATCCAATTTAAAAATGCATCTATTGTGTCAGGATTTCACCGTTAGTGTCCATCAAGACCAAGACAATCAATTAGTTTCAGCATGTGTGCTGGTTTACAAACGAGGCAGTGTATGCTGAGTTCAAGGTGCAGCAACCACAATATTGAATACTGCATAAGATTTCATGGGAGAAAATCAATAACGTTCTTATTATGCCGGGTCATGAAGCCTCACAGCCTACCACAGGAAAACCTTTCTTCAGGCCAACAGAAGACACACGATACGGACAATACTGAGGGAAAACAGTCAATTTAGGAGCCTGGGTGGACGTCTCTGTTCTCAGTGTCTCCAATATGATTAAAGTAATCAGTAGGATGGATATTGAAGGGAAAGTTTGGGGTTTGCAATCGATTTGAGAACTCAAAATTCATATGCACTTTTTTTTTAAACAAAGAGGAAGTGCAAATAAGGCTAGTTGAAGATGTTTTAACAGATTTGGTGGGTTTTTTTAATATGGCACTCTTGATAAAGCATTCATAAGTAACTAATGGCTTGATTAATGGTTAATAAATCATTTACTAATGCTGTATAGAACAGTAATAACCCATTAAAAAGCGAGGGTTGTCAGATTGTGAAAAATCCCCTAGGCTGTGTTCATCGTGCTGCAGCAAATGTTAGTAAATCATCCATTTGATTTTTCTTTTGTTCTTTATTGTATTTTTTTTACATGTTCGAAATAAAGCCTTCATTCATTCATTATTCAGCTTTTATAAAGCCATACAACTTATAAGTAAATAATTAGTAAGGGAAACTATTAATTTATTGAAAGAGAACTCAACTATAGGCTACATAATCATTTTGGCTTTGGTAACTAACATTTATTCTGAGTTACTAGGGGTTACCTTAAAATGTATTTATGAACTAACTAAAACATTTCTTAATTATTAGTTACAACATATAACCCCTTTATAAAGAATGCATTATTTTTAAGTGGTACTAATAATTTATTGAAAATGAAAATATGAAAAACTCAATTGTACATACTAATTTATTTTTTAAACAAACACGTATGCTAAACAACTTAGGGTTACAACAACAAAAATAATGTCCATTAATAAAGCTATTAAATAAAGCCATTTTATTAGTCATTAGTTTACAACGTATAACCCGTTATGAAAGTTATAAGAAATGTGTACTAATATTATTATTAGGCTATATAAAAAATGAAAATATGTATCCATAAGCATTTTGGCTTTATTACCCCCAAAAAAATCCGCCCCATGCTTAAGTTAATTAATTTAGGCTCAAGTCGCTGCCGTGTGTTCGGTGTATCTCAACAAAAGTGCGGAATTTCCGACAGCAAGTGAATGCAGCACGGAGGTAGCGCGGGACTGCGTGAACGCCCTCCTCCTTCTTCTTCTCCTCCCCCTCCTCCTTTCCCTCCCTCTCGCGCCTCGCCGCGCGTGTGCCCGCCGGTGAGGGCGCGCGCACGGGAGGTGGCGGGGGTTGTGCTCGCTCCTGCTCTCTCTGCTCTCTGACCCCAGTGGCAGCTCCGACTCACTGCACTCCGGCTCTCCCTCCGTCAGACCAAGGCTGCTCTCTCTCTCCTGTTGTCTGTCAGTGTCTCTCGCCCTCCTATCCGACTCTACTCCCCTTCGCTCTCTTGTCTGGGTTCTTTCCACGGGAGCCAGCCAAGGTCCCGCCGGGTCGAAGGTTCTGCCCTATCCAGTCAGACTGCCGCAACCCCTGCACGGCCGCTAGGAACCTACCCGCTCTCCTGCTGCTGCCGCATGGACCCGCGTCCCTCCGCCGCTCCTGCTGCTGCTGCCGCGTAGAGGGCGACCCCGACCCGACACTCTTTCTCCGGCCAGATAAAAAACGCACAAAAAACCCACACGACGAAGGTAGAGCAACCTTTCCGCTTTGCTTTGAAAACCGAAGAGGGAGGGAGGGGAGAAAAGAAATTCCTGACACAAAGCCGTCGGTTAAAAGGTGGCTTGTCATTTACGAGGACGAGCAAGAGGTTAGCGCCGCGGTGCCGTGACACTGACCACCTTTGGGTGTTTTTTTTTTTTTATTTATTATTTCAGGAACAGAGTTCAGGATTGCACCGACCTCCTTTCTTTTTGTGTACATTTCTGCAAGCTGTTAACAGCAAGATACGCATAGCACACATCGTGTATATTACGCATGGTATCAGAAAGGGTCAATTTATTCGCCTTTTACCCTCTCTGCTTACCCGGGAGTGATTTCTACTCGTGAAGTTAGCTATATGGTGTGTATCGGAGGGCTCTGTATATTCAAAGACAGGGCTGACAATGTGTGTGTGCACCACCGTCATAGAAAAGCAGCTCAGTACGAAGCTACAGCCTGCATAATAAAAAAAAAATCCATTGCCAGGGCAGGTTTAGCAAGCTAAGCTACAGAGCTAGTTGCTGCTACTGTAGCCACAAGGTAGAGACAGACAGGCGAGCAAGGCGAATCACACACACACACAGCGCACTGTACACTGTCGTAAAGCATGCTGCACACAAATCGGCCTGCATTTGCACAAAAAAGAGAGCACATTTTCCGTGAAGCAGCAGTAGTAGTACTTCAGGTTTTAGATTCTGCCTTGTGAGAAATGAGGTGAAGTGTGTTCAAGGCATCTGACAGAGCAGCTTTTAATTGAAGTGAGATTTTTTTTTTGAAGGACCAGGAAGATTTGCCAACTTGTTTCTTGTACAGCCAGGATTCAATGGAGTTGGAATAATGTCATTGCAATGTAAAGAGCTTCTTTTTTTGTGTGTGCAGGAACTGAGTTTACCCACCTTTTCTTTTTCTAGGCTGGCATAAATCTTTCTGACTTAAATTCATAGCACATATCATAGCAAGTAGCATCCAGCTGACCCAGATAACATAAATCAATGCTTTTGTGAAAATAGGACAGTTTTTAGTTGGGAGGTTGTTTGCTTCAAGATATTCAACAACTGGAGGTCACAGCTTTTCTTTTCTTTTTTAACTCAAAACTGCATCACTGGATTTAACCATCAAATGAACTCCAGAGCTGCTGATTACCCTCCAAAAATACGTCTGTTAAATTGAGAGCATTTTTCCCCCTTCTTCTTGTGCTTGTGGCTGCATCAGGAGGTCTGGTATAAAAAGCCCACAGTGGCCACTTTACTATCAGTCAGGGAGGTCAGACAGAAGGGAAGCTCAGGGTTGCAAGGAGACACACAGCGAAGCCCGGTGAGTGAGCAATGAAGATGCAAACACTACACTTGTTGTGCAGCATTATAGCTGCTTTTCCCTCCAGAATTTAAGATGTGAAAGTGTGTGTTTTACCTAATCTAGTCTTTAATGTGCTGTTATGCAAAGTTCAGTTGACAGATTGATTGATCCTGGTTCATTTTACGATTAGAGCACCTGGCCTGGAATGAGTAAAGCAGAACTTTGCTTTATTTTTGTGTGTATCAGGGTAAATTGTCAGATCTGTTTTGTGCATGCATTGTGACAAATTTCTTAAATTATTGAATGCTTTGCAACATATTTGATCACCAGCAGAGAATTATACTTGCAGCTTTCAACAGGGTTAATGCCTTTTTTTTTACATTTGAATATATTAGTTTGCATTAAAACCAGCTGGATTATGAGCAGCAGAGCAGCAATTAAAAAGTGCCTTCCAGATTGTAAATTGTCGCCTTAACAGTTCAGTGTTTAGTTTTTGCAAGAATTTCTAGTCACTTAACGAAATGCCATATTGTTTGAAAAGCTAGAATAAATCTGCTAATTATGTTTAAGTTACCTCACTGCATTTTTCAAATTGTAGCACAGCAAAAAAAGAGTTATGTTCTTGTTTGGGCTCTCAAACCAAACAAGAAAACTGTAATTGTAGCATAAAGTATTGATCACAGTGAACATTGTGATTAGAAATAATTAGAAAAAAAGATCCCCTCCTTACTTGATGTGTACTCTGCTTGTGCTCAGAGTCAAAAATGCATTTGAATGAATTAATTCAGAGGTTTTTTTTCTACTTTCTTCTTATGTAAAAGACCTTCCGACTAGTGTATTCAGAAGTGGGTGCATGCCTTGTGGTCTTGTGTAAAGCAGCTGATTTGTGTCTCTTTGCTCCTGTCGGTGCAGACTGCAGTGTGTCGTGGTTGAGTTGGTCGGCCGGGTCGCTGCTGCTGCTGCTGCTGCTGCTGCTGCTGGGAAACTTCCTGGGCTTCTTGAGCGGCTCTGAAGGATGACCGCTGCACGGCTCGCTGCTGAATCCCGGTGAACGAACGGCGTCTCATGTCCAAACGGCGGAAGGATGGCTCATGGCAAAGTGACCATCACGGTGGACGAGTACAGCTCCAACCCCACACAGGCCTTCACACATTACAACATCAACCAGAGCCGCTTCCAACCTCCACATGTCCACATGTAAGTGTCTCTCTCACACACACACACACACACACACACACACACACACACACACACACACACACACACACACACACACACACTGTGCATCACCTGCCATGTAAACTAAAATTATTTAATCAAATTAAATATATATATGAAAAGTGTGTGTGTGTATATATATATATATATATATATATATATATATATACACACTTTTCATTAGATGCGTCCTCCTGACTGTTTTCTATCTTAAGTGGACAAATGTAACACCTGTTACTTTTAAACATACACTCACCCAGTTCTTTAGGTCTTGATTCATTAATTTTATTTCACATTTTATGTTTTGGTGTTTTAAGGCTGGTTTTGTATGACGTGTTAAACACATGTCAGGAGATGTAATAATCCTGACTGGGGGGAAAATAAGCAGAAATTCAGAGATTTTAAGTTGCAACAGGAAGCCAATCAGGAGCCTGTTTGATGCAGAGTCTTTGTTTATAGTTTGATATAATTGGCTCAAGCTCGTGGTACGGTGGCTATCGAGGACACACTTTGAGAACAGGCCGAGACCACAAACTGTACTGTGTTACATTTTAAGGAAATTAAATATTGCTGTTGAAACAAGTTTGCAGTGAGTGTGGCAGGTGAACCATATTGTTTAAACATTTACACAAACACACGCTGAACGCTTTGTCCGCATTAGGGCGCTCTTTTTATTTATTTATCAGACCAGTTACTTAGCGTAGCTCTTGTCTGATGTAGTTACAGTCTGCCTCTCGTTAGTGGGTCTGACCGCTGTGACCTGACAGCCCTCGCCACGCACACACTCATCAGAGCGCTGTGTGTTTTATCTGCGGATAGATATTAATACACAGCTGCATGTTTGCATGCTTTGTGTCTTCTCCCAATTACAGCTGGAGATGTTTTTTTTTTATATTCACTGAGCGTGTTGTGTAAAAAGTTAAGCTGCAGCAGGGACAGTAAGAGATTGAAGGAGAGCACCAGAGTGTTCCCTGTGTGGGGTTTTTATTGTCCTGATGGTGGATTTGTTTGTCAATTTCGGCTGTTTTTGTGTTAGACTTTTTGGAGAAAAGCCGACACATTCCTTCTGCCTTTTTCAATTTGCTTTTTGGCATTTTCTACAGTACAGTTGCAGCAAATAAGGAAAAATGAAATATCTGGCCAAAATAGTTAAATATGGAACATGTTGGCGATTTTACGCTTCAAAACGCGACGTTAATTCAAGTTTTTGAAAGTCACACACCGAACTGGCGTTAATGTGAAAAAATGAAGCCCATATCAGTTATGTAAATACAAGTCATGACATATAATTAAATTGTTGCGGGTAAAAACAAAGCTTAAGGCTTATTTTCATTGTTGTCCACACATTGTCAAATCAGGTTAAAAAAGATGGACTTATGATTGAGTGTTTATACAACCATTTCTTCACCACAAGCCAGAAAACAGCAGCAGTTTGTAAAAATATATTTTTTTTTCCCCCGAACCGCTAAATCTTAAAGGAGTAATCTTCGTTTAGCTACTACTTGTCTAATCTACTGGCATCTCTAATCAGACTGAAGTTAAAGTGAACAGAATCATAAGTGGAGTTCTCTTGTTAAATCGACACGAATGACCATCACATTGGAGACACTGTCTGTCTGACTGTCACAAGTCTTTCGTCCTGGACGGCGGTCAGGCGGTCATGTTGCACGTGTGCTGAGAACACGTTAACGTTGAGGTGGAAATAAAGTGGCGTCTGTTGGCGGGGGCTGACGCTCGGAACAGGAGTCCATGTTACACGATGTGCGAGACACAGCGCTCGGGCAGATGCGTAAACATCGTAAAGAAGACATTTTTAGACAACCGTCGGATAGATTTGAGCTGGAGGAAGATTTGGGTCGCAGTGTAGCAGACTGAAGGGCTGAAAAGTCAGCCAGCCACACTCGCACTCTGGGAAGCATCAACATCTGGCAAACATGACTTTTGTTTTGTTTACCTCAAACACTCAGATTCCCACAACTCTGTCTGGATAATCATGTTCATGTAAACAGGATTATTTTGGGGAGCTGGTCAAATTATGGAATCGTGTAAACAGCTGAATGGGACTCTTACCTTCGTCCCGGTGTTGGCAGTGTTCACATTATTGTGCCTGCCACTGTGTTGTTGTGGGATTCCTCAGCTGTGAGCAGGCCTGCCAGCACAGCGAGTGCAGTGCCTCTGATGTGGAAAAGGAGACGAGGTCACCTCGCAGTTTGTGTTACGTCACACTCCATTTTAATGGATGACAAAGATGGCAATAAATCAGGCCAAATGCTTCAATATGAATCAAGGTTAAAACATGGCAGACAGCACAGGATTCACCAACCAGATTCTAGTTTGATGTTTGAAGAGGCTCCCTCAATTCTTCCTTTTCAACACGGCAAATCATAGATAGTACAAACAATATTTTCCCGGCTCTAAAACATTTTACCTCCTGCAAGGTTCCATTGTTCCTAAAATGTCACTGCTTATTTTTGGATTTATTGTTATTTTATGCTTCTATGATTGACAGATTTAGTTTTCAGTTCCCTGGAAAGTCTTCGTTAGGTTCATCTCAGCCTTTTATTTCACGGTGTTGCACCAGTTGACCTTAAGCGTTGTTCATTAGGAGAAGCAGCAGCAGAGAAATCTTCCATGAAAACCTATTTGTAGGAAAATAGAGGAACAAGCAAAGTGGGAAAAGAATAGATCTGCCTGATGTTTGAGAGGAAAGTTTCTAAAAGTAGATGATCATCTGTCATCTGGAGACAGCTTAGTTATATTTCAGGCAACGACAAACAAGAGCAGATTGGGGATGATATTGTATAAAAAAATACAGTTTTTTATTAGGTGTGTTAAGAGTCCGACAACACGATCTTCTAGCTTCTGCTGCTCTGAGAAACACAGCAATGAAAAATGACACAGTGACAGTGTGTTTAAGGTGCAAACTTGGACGAAATAATCACAACGTTTATCTAAATATCGGTAAAATCCCTTTTTTTTTTGCCCATATTGTGCAGCCCTGCTTTTTCCCCATTTTCACTGTGGTAGTTTTTGGAGGTGAAGCCCCTGTTAGGAAGGGGATGTGTTGAAGCCATGGGGCCTCTCAGCAGATATGTGTTTGGATAAATACATTAGGCTGTTTCCTGGCTTCCACAGAGCCTGCAGTGTTTTACCCTGCCATTCTTAAACTCAGACTGGGAACCCCAGGATCTCACACACACACACACGCACACACACACACACACACACACACACACACACACACACACACACACACACACACTCCTATATGCCCATCCCCCCCGCTATGTTTAAGTGCTGATAGAATACACGTTCTGTTCTGGGAAAGTAAAGGCTTGTTTAGATTTGAGAGATAATGATCCGACTTGCTTGGGGGTTCTCGCTCACTGCATCCACAGTATTTGGACATAAATAAAGTTGTTGCTTCTCTGACAGCAAAGAGAGAGAAAAAATAATCTCAAGTGAGGGGGTTGCCTGCCATTTGAAATACAATCCCTGCTCTAATGTCTCCCCCCCCAGACCGAATATTTAGATTTCTGTGATGGAGTACAGCAGCGCCTTTTGTGTGGTGCGGAAGGTATCGCTCTCTGAACCGCATATGACAACATGCACGTAGAGCATTATCACACTCAGACTGACAAACACACAAACAGTGGTAGTCACAAACTAATGCTCAGGAACGTGACCCTGAAGTCAAAGTGGGCTTTTTTCGGCGCATGGGACGTCTCTCTCTCTGTCTGTAAGTGAGCGAAAACTCTGTCCAGCCCTGTTTGTGTCTGGTTTATTTTTCTGTGCCGTCTGTGTATGTTTTTTTTTTTTTTTCCTCGGCCCCCTCATCGTCGTCTAGTGAAATGAAATGCTCAGCAACTTGGAACATATGCTTCGAGTTGGGACACTAATGGCTTCAAATCCAATTTGAGCAGGATCCGGGCCAGACTGCGGGAAGGCCCGACACACAGACGCAGACAGACAAACTGACAAGAGAGTTGAAACTAAAAGGACTCTAGACTGGAGATCTGGGGATTGTTTCAAGGTTTTTGTGAGCCCTTTAAATAGTCTGAAAAGGTCTTGAATTTAAGGAATAAAAAAGTCTTAAAATGTCTCACGTTATTGGACTCCAGGAAAAGGTTAGCAGCAAATGATTTAAAATATTGTTGTTTTTTTTTGCATGGTTGAAGAATTTCCCCTTAGAATGAAATTCTAGTTAGTCTGCAAATAATGATTATTTTCATCATCAGTTACTCTGTCCATTGTTTTTTCAGTTGATACTTTGAAATGCGTCCATCATAATTTCTTACAGCCCAAGCCAACATCTTTAAACTCCGAAAACCGATAGAAAAGCAGCCTCACATTTGAGAAGCTAGAAATAACAAATGTGCACTTTTGTTGATAAATGTCAATTAATCAATTTTCAAAACGAACTGGGTTGTTAAGCATACATCTTAGTAAATAAACAAGTTATTAGTTGAGCATTTAAGCCGTTTAGCCTGCTAAGATGAAATATTGTTCAAAGTGTGTGGGAGAACTTGGACATACCGTAGTAGTGTCTTAAACACAAGGAAATGGCTGCAAACCCTAACCACTACTAAATAACATGGATGCACCACATTAGATTGTGCAGGGAGGATGTCGTTTGTGGTTGATCTTCATCGCAGATGTGTTGGAATTTCTAACTCGATGACTTAACTGCATTACGCCATTAACGCCTTGAGAGTGTTAATTTTTTTTTTAATTCCCACCTGATGTGCGCACCATGCAAGCCAAGAAAACTGTCAGTGGTGCTGCCAGGGTCAGTGATGGGAGATGGGAGGTTTATTCTGATTCAACAATGCTGTTTATCTTAGCTTTCCATAGAGGAGGATGGGGACAGTTACATTGCTAAATATGTATCAAAGGGGAATTTTTCTTTCGTGATCACAAAATCCCCTTTAAACAGGGTTTACTGATTACTGGAGTGTGTTTACCTGTGTGGGCTCAGCATGCTGGGACCAGTGACGGTGCCTAGGAGAGAGCAACCTGGTCCGCCAGGTTTCTACAAAACTCTTTTTTTTTTCCCCCAACAAAATAAGCCAAATTTCTCAAATGCATCTGTGTTTAATTTTGTCGTAACCTAAATCAACTGCATAAGTTTGCCTAGATGAAATGCAATACAATTAGCAAAAATTATCATTTCAATCTGATTTAAAATAATGACTTAAAAACACTAAGAATCTTTTCATACTTGACAGTTGGTGATATTCTGTGTTACAGGACTTATCCTGCACAAGGCTCTGATTTTAGAGGAAATAAAGAAAATTATATTAATGAAGAATTAGCTGCATTGACCCAAAATGGGAGACTGGCAACGTTGCCCAAAGTACTGTTGTGGTTACCTGATCTAGAACGGTATAAAAACTGTTGACTGGAACAATATGGACACTTAGCAGCCAATCAGAGTATTTTTCTGTGTCACAGACACATCACTTGTAAACACAGAGTAGATGCTGCATCCTTTTTTCCTTTTTTTACGGCAGTTATTTACTCTATATCAAACCTCATTTACTCAAGACACCTGGGATCGATAAATTAATTTTAATGCTGGAAAATGGAAATTCTTTAAACCACCTCACAAATGCTTGGAAAAATAGATTCCATATTTAACAAACTCCTCCAGATGCCTCGTTAATTATTCCCACCCTCTGAATGATTGAGGAGCTCGTAAGTATGAATCATTTAATGACGCTGCTGCCAGCATCTATACACGTGGATATTCTGACACAAGCTAGTGAGGAAACAGCACCAGAAGAACACGGCCTTCACACATTTATTTTAACACCATCCTAGTTTTTATTAAAGAACTTGAGTTTTTTTTTTTTAATGTGGCGTATTTTCTTTTCTTAGTATGGTGGAAGAGCGCTGTAAATGTGGTCGAGGAAATTGTTTGATTTATTTTAATTTTTTTATAGGATGTGTTTCTGCACAGTGAGAGCAGCAGCCTCAGTTTCACAGCTGATGCTGTTATATATGCGCACACTAAAAATCAACATTTCTTTTTTTTGTGATCTCTCCATTAATGAGTTTGTGTATTGGAAGGAGGGAGGATACTCAGCACGGGGATTTACGTGACGGAGAAAGCCGGTCGAGGTGCTCAGATGATAATTAAACAGGACATTTCCATCTCTGTGTCGGTAATAGTAGCTGGACTGTCCAAGAAGGGACCCTTTGCCTTGTATCGTGATAAGATTAGCCTTCATTGCCTCCCTTAGGAGAAATGTGTCTTCTGAAAGAACAAAGGTGACATAGCAGCACACAGCTGTATATATCCGTATACATGAACAATCAAACTACAGTTAACATTCAGTAACACACACAGATCTATATTCACCTGAACATACACAACATGATATTGCATGATGCCCCCCCCCCCCTCCCCCTTCCCCCAATGATAGCCATAATGTTTGAATATTGCAAACAAGTTAGACCTTGTTTACTTCAGCAGCGGGGGATGCTTTGAAGATGGAAATATTCACATCATTGTGTGACTATCAAACATAAATGTAGACAGTTCAAAACTCCCCATGTTGTCTAATTTACCATTGAAAACATCAGAAGTGTCAGTTTTTTCACCCTCTCCTCCTATAATAGGCATTAGATAGAAATAAAAACTAAATGTTCCTTCTTTTCAAGTGGATCAGGGTATGCTTCATGTTTTTCTGTTAGAGTTCTGCTTTAGGTGAAGCAGTCGTATGCTGTTTTTCTACTCATTTCACTTGTGTTCTCGTTTTGCTAAATATTGTCCTCACAACTATAAATAACTTATTTGTCTTGGTTTCGAGGAACCTAACTATTGAGGGGATTGTTACTGCTTCACGGTAATTGTTACAATACAGATATTTTATTAGTTGGTGGTGCAGCTGAAGGTAAACTCCATCCATCGTCTGTTCTTGTTTGTGGTCGTCTGGAAAAAGTGTCTCCAGATGACAGAAGGATGATGATCCACTTCTAGGAACTAAAACATGTTCAGGATTTTGTTCTCTAAACTTTTGTGTGATCGTTTTTTTTTTTTTTTTTTTCTGTGTTTGTTGCTCTGATTTTCCACAGGTACTTTGTGTGAAGTTTGATTGGGTTACATGGTTCTGATTGGTCATTTGTAATGTAAACACTTGTTCTTTTAGCCTGGTTCCGGATTCAAAAACAACTGTTTGTCCAGAGAGGGAACGTTGACTCTGAAGTCAGATTACTGCCACCAAAACACACGTTTCTTTCCGGACAAATTATTGGTTGTAGACATTAACATGAGAGGGTGTAATTATTTATGAAGTATTGATTTAAATGTGGATGGTAGTAGACCAAGTAGAAAGAGAGAAGTTATCTCAGGGATGTGTAAAATCTTAATTTGTTATATTCAGTAGGTTTTGTTTGACATCAGAAGAATCTGGAAAATCATTGAACTTCAAACAGACCAATCAAAAGCAGAGCTGAGCTCAGAAAAAAAGATCATCCTGACTGTTATCCGATACAGTACTGGAAAAAAAACTGAAAACGCAACTCATGCGTTTGTGGCAAAATCATGTTTTTAGGAGGTCAGTCAGCCTTTCAGGTGGGATTCAGGCAATGCCATCTTCCTGATCCAGTGCCAGAATGGATGTGGATGAGATAGATGGGCTATACAGGTTGTCATAGGTCGACTTACAGAAATAATAACTCTTAAATCGACATGTTTCTTTGATGAACATAACGAATATTAAGTTAACCTAGCAACTGCTAACGTGTGGACTGAAAATGACATTGTTGGGCCGCATATGTCAGACCCTTCTGAGAAGAGAACAACCCCCTTTCCCCTTTCATAACAGAAACGACTAACATGAACACAATGTCAGACTGAATAATCAAGTGAAAACCAAATTGATGTACCGCTATAGGACTTTTCGGGAATTGAAAATTACTCTGTGGCACGAAAATCTGATTATTAATCAACGGTGAGAGTTTCCAATTAACGGTGCAGCCTCATGTTTACTTCTCAATTCGCCATCCATTGTGCTGTTTTCCTCCCAAACAGTTTGTGGAGGAGCAGCAGCCAGGCTTCAGCTCTCCTGGAAACAAAGAGCCAGTCCGGTTTTGTGGCCTTTTTGTTTCTGTCTGCCTGCCGCTGCTCGCCGGCAGGAGTGGAGGGGCTTTTGTAACTGGAGAACCCTTGATTAAGTTCCCTCTCCACCCCTGACCTGCTGCTGGAGCCCGGTGGGACGGTGCTGGTGGTGGAGATGATGAAGGTGGTGGTGGGTGGGGGGGGGGGGGGTTTAAGTGACAGTTGACATAGGACAGGTCTGCTGTTTTTTGAGATTGAAGCCCTTTTGATGTTTTTTGAGATTTTGGCCTGCTAGGCCCCAGAGCCTGGCATCGCAGGGCACGATCTCCTGATGATGTCACTTCCCTCTTGACATGAAATGGAGGCAAAGCTGCCAGAGCCTGCAACTTCTCAACGTGACAAGTCCTCCATTTATGCAGCTTAAAATGTGTTTAGTTTTCTTTTACCGGTAATCAGTGTTTTGTTTATAATACACGTGACTCATTTAAACCGTCATTTTATTTTCTCACAGAACACTTCATAGAAGCTTGAACACAAGACACGCTTTCTTTTTTCTGTAAGGTGTTTTTAAGGGTTAGGTGGGTAGGGTAAGGTGAAATTGACGAATGCATCCTGTCATTCAGAAATGGAGGAGTTGTTGTCGTTCTTGGGATGGGATCACTTCAATCTTCTGTTTTAACAGAAGCAGCATCTTGATGCTTTAATTGGTGGGTGTTACACTCACATTGAATCGTTTGTTTGTTTTGTACAGGCGTTACTGTCGGGTATGTGCAGCATCCAATTCTACACAAGTAGTATGATGCAGGTATTTGTGTTTGTTACACACGGGCGATTTACATTTTCAACATTACTAATGATCATTGTACTGCGTGATGGGCTGTGTGCAAAGTTTACTTTTTAGGTATAAAAACATGCTTTTTTACAAACCATTTCTTTCATTTAACAAAAGCCTCAGATTTTGTTCTAACACAAGCAGCTGTACAAGAAGTGAAAAAAAATAATAAATCTGACCAGACAGTAATTGCTAGCTGAACCCTAGTATTGAGGTTCAAGGTACCCAATTCTAGTTATGTATCTTCTAAAGGCACAATTATTTGATGGGGTTTGAAGTCCCTAACTGGATCTTTACATAAGCTGAGTATACCTGGTTACTGAAAAGAGCGACATAAACCATTTGAATGCTATCTTACAAAACATAGATTGAAAAGTGATAATTTGCCTGACACGGTGCTGTAAAGTGAAGCTGGCATGTTTTCTATTTGTACTCTCTGCTGTGAGCCGTGATGTCTGTCCAAACTACTTCACTAGTTTATTCTCCCAGCAGTCTGCTGGTTGGCGTTTGGCCCCGGGGGCCACGTCGTGCCCGTCTCCTTAGCCTTCCTCCCATCAGCCCTGCAGCCAGGCGGACTGTCAGCAGCACAATTAAGGGCTGTGCCGTAATGAAAGGGGCATTAGCAGAAGCAATTTATTTCGCAGTGCAGTGCCGGAAGGTTTCTGCGGTGCTGATATTCCAACGCAGGCTTTGTGTGCCATGCTCGCCCATTATGGGAAGGATGAGGAGGACTCAGCCGGCTTGAACAAATGGAGTAAAAGGGGAGGGAGGCGGGGTGGGCATTAAGGCAAAAGGCCATCATTCACCATTCTTTAAAATCAATTCTCATTTGAATATATTTTACAGTGCAGTCATGCTCATTTTTTACCCCTCCTCTCTCGTGAATTATAATCATTCCGCATCTACGTTCCGTTTGTGCTTTAGCCTCCTTTTTTCCTGTTGGGTTTTCATGTTTGCTTGTTTCTCTCTACCACCTTTGCCTTTTTCTTCGCTCCCTTGAGCTCCACCACCACCCCCTCTCCGTTATTCCTGTGTTCATTTTGTTCCTCTGAAGTTTATTGAATTAGCGCAGACAGCTGAAATGCAGAAGATAAGAGAGGCGCTCTCTCTGCTCCTCGAAGAAAGTGTGTGTGTGTGTGTGTGTACAGGAGGGGGAGGGGAACTGATGCAGAGGTTATAGACAGAAGAAATGGGGAGCACTGTGTTTTGATGTTTCTCCTGAAAGAGCGATAAAGACAGTGTGAGCTCAGTGGAAGAGCAGTGACTTATTGGTCTCCAATTTAACTGTGATTATCTTTTAAAACTTACTATTAATGCAGCATAGGGGACACACAAGCATCAAATATTCTCTGACAGTCTTTGTTGTGAAGTTACAGAGGACCATTTACAGTCTGCTGTGATTTAAGGTCTGATCATAGAAACTGTTTAGTCTAGAAATGGTCTTACTTCTGTCAGCACATCTTGCTCAGTTCAGTCGGAGAGATTTAAGTCACAATAAAAGCAACTCTAACGTTTGTAACTGGTTCTCTGTATAATAATATTTTGCACTGACTTTTAAACAGCTGAAAAGTACAAATTCTCTTCATTTTATATCAGTTTGATTTAGTTTTATTTCCTGAAAATCATTAGGGGCTGCAACAAATATTTTTTTCATTATGGATTTATCTGTCATGTCAAAAATAGTGAAAAATGCTCATATATAAATAACAAAGAATCTGCAATTATTCACACTTGAGCAACTGGAGGAATGCCTTTTCATCAATTATTGTTAAATGTTCTGTTAATCAACTAATTGATTAATTGACAATCATATATTTGATTAATTGACCAATCGCTTCTTGCATTAAAAACATTTTTTTAGTGGTAACATAATACGACCAGAAGCGAGTTCACTGATTCTGTTTGATTTAAACGTTTGTCAAATTCAGGAAGCAATTTGTCATAGAAATTTGGTTTGATATGTGCTATCAAAATATCTAATTGCGATTATGTTGACTGATATTGCGATTGCGATATGATTCACGATATTGGAGGGAATGATAATTTTTTATCATTCTCAGTTTCATTGAAAATTATTAACCATTGAAAGAAATTAAAATTATTTATAGTGTGATTTTTGCAAGAATCTGTACCAAAAAGAACTGTCCTTCCAGAAAGAGTTTTTTTGTGATTGTTGCGGGCAAAAATCCTTGATTATGTGGCACGTTTTCTTAAAAAATGCGATGGAATATGCGGGATATTTATGCAATTTTATGCGATGAAAATGCGGGAACTTGCAAAAACGGCGGTTTCATCATGGCTTCATCGCGGGGTTTGCAGCTTTTCGATGATGTTCACGTCGCGTAATTACGTCACTTCATAACGTTCCCATGGCAACGGGAAAATGGCTGCTCTTGTGTGAAGTAAACGCAACATTTTTCAACTTTCTGCTAAAATATATGTGACTTTTTTACAACGAAAATGCGGGGATTGTGAAATCATGCAAGCCCCGCATATTTTGCACGGAAATCGGCAGTTTATGCAGTGAAAGTGCGGCGTATTTGTAAAAATGCGGCCCCCGCATAAATATGCGGACTTTGGCTGATTATGCATTGAATTATGCAATCGAATAATCGCGTTTTTCTGGAGGGACTGAAACAAAGAGGATACGATTTATAGGCCGGGACATCTCTGCAGCACCACAACATTTAATTCAGAATGGCTTGACACATATTTTGCCTTTTAACAAATATTGCGCCCCCCCTGCGATACGAATATTGCGCTAGTCCATATTGCGATTTCGATATGATTAATTCTGCAGCCCTAGTTTGCTCATGATTTTATTTTTCATGATCTGCAGCTCTCATCCAGTCAGACCGTTGCAGAGTGCAGCGTATATGTAGTTTAAACAAATATTAAATGTGATCAGTTGGCATTTATTGCAAAATGAACAGGAATGCATGATGATGGTGGTGGTGGTGGTGTGTGAATTTGTCAATTTTCGATGAGTGAATGCTGTTGTTATATTGCAGTTGCACACACATACAAAAAACCACAGCCTGTAGAGTCGAGTTGATTGGAGCTGTGTCTTCCTGATACCCTTTGAACCAGTGAGTGTACAAGTTTTGATCCTGTTTGTCATGTAAGAACGGGTCAGCTTCAGTTGATTAGCAGTCTATTTCCACATTTCACCTTTGACCCTCGGAGGTTTTAGGCGGCTGTGTCCCCCGCTGGGGGGCTTTTTATTGATGAGAACTCATTAGCAGGACGGCTCCATTAACAATGAAGGAACAGGAAGGAGAGAGGAGGAGCTGGAGGCTAATCCTTCGGCAGCAGGTGGCGGCAGGTATAAAACGGACAGTGGGGCGGACTGTGATTGACATGTGTTTCTGTCTGAGACAAGTGGGCAGCT